>NC_089877.1:23505000-23607500 GCF_040182565.1 Anser cygnoides | reverse complement strand
TCAGCATTAAATGAACTATCTAGTAGAACAATATATTCATTTTTACCATTTCAAAGCCCAAAATCTTGGGATTTTTGTCCCACCTTATAGTAAGAAAACCCCCAAATTAAAAACTATAAGCAAATATTCCTTAAAGACAATCAATATATTTTATTTATATCAACATCACTTTTTAAAGTTATTATAACTGTATCCATTATTTTATATCTAGTGGTTTTATCTGTAACATTTTCTTTCTGGTAAAGAGGAAAAAAAAAAGTTGCACAAACATTAAGAAAATATTCAAAATTATGTATGGGATTTTTTCTTATTAAGGACAAAGTGAAACCTGGAGATAGATGACAACTTGTAGATGAAATTTATTTAATCTGTCAATTCAAGTTTGTGTTGTTGGATTTAACTGGCATATCCAGTGGCATGAGAATAGAGTAAGTCAATGAATAAATTGAAAGCTGATTAGATGATGCACTGAAATACCTAGCTAGCATTCTCAAAAAAATTACTGTCAACCTGATCTTGACACGGAAAATACAAGCGTAGATATTGTTTTCAGTAATAGTAAGACAACATGAAAAGAGTTTACAGTCATAAGAAATTCACAGATGATTATCTACTAAAACTAATCTGGCTATTTACATTTTGGAATTTCTTTTTCTTATCTTTATTTCTGTGGTTTTTTTCTTTTTGTATCTCTAAAATGATCTTTCCTCTTTCAAGTGTTGATGATACTCAAGAAAACATTGATTTATTCATTTCCCTTAAACATAAACTTGCATTCTCTTTTATAATTTCCAATAAAAAAGCCCTCCAATATGCATTTACAACATTTCAACATGAAGACTGTTAAAAATGTGAGGACAAGCAAACTTTCTGAAATAAAAGAATACTGCTTATTTATCCTGCTTATAATATATATATATATAAAATAAAATAAAATAAAAAATAAGGAAAAAGAAAAAAAATCGTTGCTATCCAGAAAATAGTTGAAAAATAGCCCATTTTATAAACTATGAGATTATATTTGCAGTGTCTTGGTTTCCAATCTAAAATTATACTCCCTAATCAGTAAGTGGTTTGGTGATTTAATTATACCTGAAGTGTGGAAAAGTCTTAGTTTTCAGCCCAAGCATGAATTTCACCTCATCTAAATCTTTTAAATCAAACTATTCATACTGAAATTTACAAAAAGTTCAGAAACAACAACCAACATATACCTATGGAGATATGTACTTTTCTAAGTAGAGGTTAGATACATATACAACAAAAACAAAACTTGATTCTGTATCAACATAGTGGAAACCACTTTCAAAGCTGCTTTTCATTATTTACCTCCCACTCCCTGAAAATAGGATTGTTTTCTGAAACAAGATTTTCATTAGAGTCCCAAGTGATTCTTTTTCATCTCATCTCTACTACTACATAGAGCAAAATGAATTGTCATTTAACAGAGAAATAAATTGTCAAGCAAATCTGAATTTAAGTCCAACTCAGAGAAGATAATCCAAGTAGTTCTTTCTTCACTTTTATGATTTTTATAGCTATAACACTTTTAAGAGTATTAGTGTCATTGTCCAACGACTTTACTCACTATAAAGCAAAAAGAGAAAGGGGGGTGGGAATAAAACTGATGGGGCTAATTTATCTATAAAATAACATCAAGGTCAAATGTGTAAGCCATATGCATCTCTCAGGTTTGAGATGAGACAGAAAAACACTACTAATATGTGCTCCTTTAAGCAAGTTCACTCCTACAAAATGCAGCAATGATTTGCAATAAGTTAGCAGTGATCTGAGATCAAAGCACAATGATGAGGATTTAAGCTCTGTTTGAAACTTCAACAACAGCAAGAAAACACTTAAATGGGATTTTCTGTTTCTCTGAAGAAAAGCTGTTTCTGTCAGAAAGATTTCTATTTTTATTTCTGTTTCACTCTCGGAGAAAAGATTTTCTATTGGACTATGTTTTCACTGTGCTCCTTTACACTCATTCCCTGTGTACCAATTTTAAATGTCTACCTTCATGTCAGCTCTATGAAAAAATATAAAAGCCTGAGGATGGCAGGGGGGTTCTCACTGTCCTCTCCAGACAGCTATGACGCAGACCACCGAAGACAGAGACACCAGGAAGACTGTTCACTTAGATCAGAATAAGACAAATGCTTTTTTTCCCCTAAATTCAGATTGCTGTTTCTTCAAGGAGGTTTTTCAAGTTGCGTCAACCCCTGCCCATGTAGAGTTCAAAATCATGAAGCAACTTGAAAAGATGTGAAATGTGCCCTGAAGCAGAGAATGACCTTGGGTTATTTATAAGCTCAATGACAGCAATCTTATTAAAGTTTGGGCCCATGACTGAAACATTCTCCTTTATGTTACAGTTAGTAGAAACCAACAGAGCTTTGGAAAGCAGCTCTACAAATAAAATATTAAAAAAAAAAAAAAGCAAGTAATCATATCATCACAATAATTATGCAAAATCTTCAATCATCTGGGATGCAAATTTCCAACTTTAGCACTCTGGGAACAACTTGGGCTCCATAAGGAGTCACAATCTCCTGTTGTAACTGAATCCACTTATCACCTTAGGGTTCAATTACAACTATCATCTTGAAACTGGATTGATCCCTGAAGGAACTTAAAATGATAGATACTGTAGAACATTAGATCATAAAGGGACTTTGTTGGTCATTGAGACCATTCCCTTGCCAGTACTAGAGCAGATAACCACACCACATAATCCATTGATCAAGCTCCATTTTTAAAGAAGTTAGTTTTATGGTGTTTGTTGTTTCCTCGCCTCTTTTCCCCTCCTGCTGTGATTCATCCTTTTCCTTCCCTAAACTGTAAAACCCAAATTCTTCAAATGGAAACCAATTGTGTTTTGATTTTGAACATTTTAAGCACAGAATTTAAAAAATCACTAACAGATATAATTTTAATTTCCTTAAATAATTGATTTAATTTCAAAAAAACAACAACAAAAATTGGATAGGGGATGAAGCAAAAGTGAGGAAAATAAATAAAATTAAGAAAAAAGTTTCGCTTTGTAACTTTATTACTATACTCTTTTGTCCAGTTTTGTTTCCTCAATATAGTCATGATGGTCTTCTAGTACCGATTTCATGTCTCCCTACAGCTCTTTATCAGAGCTTTATTTTTCTTTACTCTTTTTCCTAAAAGTCTTATTTTTGGGAACATATTTATCCTTTGGTCATTGCTTATTAACACTACAAAATACACCGAAGCTTACTAAAATTAAAAAGTAAGGAATAAAGTGCCTATCTGAATAAGATGTACAGAACATCACATAGCATCTGATTCACCTTATCATATAGAGCACTGCAGTATCAAATTGCTTAGGTTAGGTGCTGAAGATCAGGTTTTCTCAAACTTTTACCTGCATGTCCAGCAGTCATTGCTAGTGTGAACATATCTCATCTGCACTGTTTGCTTCTATGTTTTCAGGCAGATAATTTTCAGGCAAAGAAAAATACTATATTATAGCCTGCTATAAATGTGGATTTCCATTTTTGTCTGAAATTGCTTCCTATATTAAGATAAAATGCCTAACTTCACAAAAAGTTTATATCACATATTTAATTAGCGTGTTATAAATATTTGTATATGCAGCTATGGATAAGCATGTATAGGAATAACGGATATAGCAAATATTTGACGTTTTAAGCATTTGTATTTTCTTTTAACCACGTCATCATGAAAAAAATGTAAACTAGGCTTCATTCTATTTATATCAGCAATAATAACTGAATTTTCCTGGAAAACAACAACAACAATAGTTTTACTGAATACTTATTTTTCTCTAGAAAATTTTTAGCCTGTTGTAATCTTGAGTTAGGAAATTATTAAGTGCCTGATACATGTCACAGAACAAAGTTCTCTCCACATGCTATGCTACTACTGTTGTATTTGAAAAATACACACATATTTAAATTTGCAATGTCAGTCATGGTTTTAAACCTCAAGTGGTTTTAGACTACTCCTTCAATACACACTTGGCATCAATTTTCACAATATTATGTTGTTAAAATACTCAAATTTCCTCAAGCAATTCAAATGAAAACATCAATATACAACCAAAGTTATATTACTTACAAGTTATTTTGGAAATTTATGCATAAAATAAAATTAATATGAAAGCATACTGCAGTATAAAAACATGCTACTTTTTATAAGTATTATGAAAACCCAAATATTTATATAATGTGATTAATTAAAAGTCCACAAGGACTGTTTTTCAAGAATAGCAAACTATTAAAACCAAACAGCTCTAGTGCCTTATGTCTCATTACATGAAATTTAAGCTGGTAGAATAATCCACCAGAAATACCAGTCATTTTCATGGATTAATACAGGTAACTTAAGAAGATTCATTCTACTGTTTTTAGAGATTGTGAATCTAATTTTATTTCAAGTGTGCTTTGAGTTAAATTTTTGTGGCACATATAGAGAATTGTAAAATTTAGCTGATTTTATGAACATTTGATTTGTAAATGCCAAACTCCTTGTTGTTATGATCTTCTTATCCTGCTGTTGTCTTCTAAAGATCTAAATACAGAACATAAAAATAGGATATATAGTACTAATCTTCTCAAGAGTGCTAACAGTGAAAAGAAAATCATGTTTTACAGTGCGACCTATTCTACTTGTAGAATGTCATGTCTTCTGTAGTCAGTAACTTTCACAGTTATATCCATTATTTTTATAGGTACACTTAGAATTTTAGCAAAACTAAAACAAAACAAACAAACAAACAAAAAACAGTTTCTTATATCTTTTTTTTTTTTAATGAGTGACAAATGGTACCATATATATGAATCACCCAGGAAAATGAGTTATTTTGAATTACATTACTCATACTTTTCTGTTGATATTTCATGAAGAGCTTAGACTGGATGCTCTCTGTGAAGACATGAGTACCTTCTCCACTGAAAATATGCAAGATCTGTTTTCTGGAATTAGACTCCTTTCAAATAACCTATCAGTACTGCAAACCAACTACAACAAAATATAAGAATGTTTCAGCCATATGCTGGAGTGTAAGAGTTTATGCAACAGTTTAAGAAAATGGGGGAATATTAAAATTCAAATTTTAAAGTTAAAATAATGGCACAAGCTACTACAGAAACAGGTTATCAAAAAAGCAAAATGACTCTTTTTTTTTTTTCCATATGTCATAACCAAAATATTATACTAGATATAGGTTGTTGGTTTCAAGATATAGATAAATTTAATAGACTGTAATGATGCAGTTATACTTGTTCCTAATGTTAATTAATTGAAGATGTTCAATCTACTTGCCTATTCAGTTAAGGTCATCTGAGTGATTAAGCTCCGCTATGTACTGACTTGTTTTTTCCAAGTATTGTAGCATAAAACATGACCATGATCCTGAGTTACATGTTACACCTTTTGCACTAAGGCAGTACAGCATGTTATGTACTTCATCCTTGTGGAAAAAAAACATAACTTAATTGTAATTGAGAGAATAACCTCAGAAATCTGTATTCTATTTTGTGTATTCTTTAATAAATCAACAAAGTAAGTTTGGATTGGACTGTCAATGACAATTGACCCTAGAAACAATAGGAGTTACAAAATAATAATAATAATGATGATAATGATAATGATAATGATGATAATGATAATGATAATGATAATAATAATAATAAATCAAACTGGATTTTTAATCTGGATTGAAAAGATGAACAAAAATAGCAGACAATATGTCTGTATATAAAATGTGTGTATATAAATACCAATTAAATCAAGTAAGCTACCTAAAATGTCTGCCAGTGACACATTAATTTATGTATTTTTGTTATTGTTTAAACAATCTTTGTTAAATAAAGGATAATATTGTTTCTCAGTTTACATAGAGTTTATAAATTTGGTAAATTTGGGTCACAGGTTTTCCACCTAGGCTGCGCTGAAGACTATAACTATGATAACATCCACTGGTTTCCAGGCCATTCAGTGCAGAAAGGCTGATTCCTATGCCACCCAAGGTTAGTCTCCACTAGACTGACCTCCACATTGTGTAAGGTGTTACCAGTATCTCTTCCAAACTCCATGAGGTGTCTCTCTGGGGAAGGGAAGGGGGAAGGGAAGGGAAGGGAAGGGAAGGGAAGGGAAGGGAAGGGAAGGGAAGGGAAGGGAAGGGAAGGGAAGGGAAGGGAAGGGAAGGGAAGGGAAGGGAAGGGAAGGGAAGGGAAGGGAAGGGAAGGGAAGGGAAGGGAAGGGAAGGGAAGGGAAGGGAAGGGAAGGGAAGGGAAGGGAAGGGAAGGGAAGGGAAGGGAAGGGAAGGGAAGGGGGAAGGGGGAAGGGAAGGGAAGGGAAGGGAAGGGAAGGGAAGGGAAGGGAAGGGGGAAGGGAAGGGAAGGGGGAAGGGAAGGGAAGGGAAGGGGGAAGGGAAGGGAAGGGAAGGGGGAAGGGAAGGGAAGGGAAGGGAAGGGAAGGGAAGGGAAGGGAAGGGAAGGGAAGGGAAGGGAAGGGAAGGGAAGGGATTTCATACATGAGTTCATTTTTTGTGCACCACAGAACACCATTGTACTTTCTTTAGGGTTTCCCTCATGGCTGAGCCAAGACTCCAGCTGTGCATTAGTACACCATCCGGAGATCACCACTTGTAACATAGACATGAGACCTTACAGCAGTTTGCCCTCTAAACATGTGCAAGATTTTAGTAGTGACAGCAAAACAATCTGGGATATTTGTACAAAAATCTACTTTGCATTATCTATTAGGAACAGCTGCATAGTGTGTGCCTATAACCAACAGCTGGTGTGAGTTTTATTGCTTATAAAGAAGTAGTGAGAGTATATGCTTCTACAACCATAATGGAAGTTCAAACCTTCATACCTTCTTCTTTGTACGGCAATTGTTAATAACACAGGTGCGTCCTATGTGTTTATATTTGAAGTTTTAATCATGTTTTGAAGGAGAATGTTGCTGTTATAATATAGTGAGGTACGATTAGATCTGCTCAGAACTGTAGGGATGAACCCCTATTTTTTTGTCATGGTTTTGGCTGGGATAGAACTAATTTTCTTCGTAGAGGCCCATATGATGCTGTGTATCAGATTTTTGATTGAAAATACTGGTGATAATACACCGATGTTTTTGATGTTGCAGAGCAGTTCTCACACAGAGCCAAAGACTTCAGCTTCTTGTGCTGCCCTGCCAGCAAGGAGGCTAGGGGTACACCAGGAGCTGGGAGGGGACACAGCCAGGACAGATGAACAAGAGTGACAGAAGTCACTCTTCTGTCACTTAGACAGAGTGACATACCATATGGTATCGTGTTCAGTAACAAAAGCTGGGGTATGGGAAGAGGAAGAGGCAAATTTTAAGAGTAATGGCATTTGTCTTCCCAAGAAGCTGTTATGCGTGATGAACCCTGCTTTCCTGGAAGTGGCTGAACATCTGCCTGACAATGGGAAGTAGCGAATTAATTTCTTGTTTTGCTTTTGTTTTATCTAGAAAAGTGTCTTTATCTCAACTCAGAAGTTCTTGCATTTTTACCTTTCCAGTTCTCTCCCCCTTCCCATCTGGGGAGAATGAGTGAGTGGCTGTGTGGTGCTGAGTTGCCTGCCAGGGCTAAACCACAACATTTTTTTTGTTTATTTTAATGCCCAGTAAGGAAATCAAACTGTATATGACATAATTTAAGATTTTTCTGTATGTAAGTAACTTAGTCCAAATTTTATGCATTTCTGTGTAATTACTACTAGCAAAAGTCTTAGAAAAATAGAGGACAGAAAGATACCCACTCATAAATGTTTAATAAAAATAAGTTTTCAGTCTGTCGGACAATTCACTGATGGCTGGACTAGGTTTCCCATATCAATCAAAGAACATGTCTATCAAAGACTTGCTGAATTTTGGAATCTGGTTTTACAGCACATAGACAAGATTATTCAGACTAGATTATCTATGGTTATCAGGGCTTCAAGCCATATTGCTATACTTTTTATTGAAAAGTAATCATATCCCTTTCACTTTTTTGATCTCCTTACCAAACAGATGGTGCTGATGCCTGACAGTGCCCTAAAATTCTGTACCTTTGTAATTAGTTCTACATTTTTTTCACATTCAGATAGATTTCAGTTTAGCTCTTTGCCCTTTATTTCAGCCCATATTCCATGTATCCCTAGCGTTCAGATTATAAATCATGCCTTTTTGTATTTTTATTTCTTTTGTTTTGCTTAGGTATATACATTCTGAAAACTCGTAAACAAATGTAGCCCTAAAACTTAGAGAAAAAATGTCAGCTAGGTCTTATTTTCCTGCGTGGAATAAAAAGGAAACCTACAATAAACTCTCTATAGTAGAGAGGCTGGTGCTCAGGCATGAGCTCCTGAGCTATATTGCCCCATATAAAAATATGAGATAGTGACAAAAGGGAAGGACTTTAGCCACCTTGATATTCAATGAATGTGCTAACTGCTTTTGTGGAATTGCAGGGTTCTTCAGTGTGTTACCTTTATCACACTGAGACCTGCATAAAAATGAGAAGTCATACTCCAATACACTTCTAGTCAGTCATACAGTTTATTTTCCTGTCCCCTGATAGAGTTCACAAATTTAATAACTGTCCTTTATCCTTGTCTCAATTCTCTTTTAGCTTTCTATTCAGTTTTCCTTCTCTCCTGACTTGCAGTTTATGCTTCACCTTCCTATAGCAATCATAACAGAAATAGAAGAAAAGGGTGATATCAATTACCATTTAGAAGTGAATAAAGGGTGATAAGACCACTTGAACGGTGAGAGAAAAAACAAGTTCATTTCTATCCTGGTGCATGCAGCTTAACCTACTTAGATATTTGCTGTCTGAATTAATTGGGTAGTTTAAACTGAAAAGTACATTAAGATTCTTATTACCTGTACTTCATATTTTGTGTGGAAAAAGGTAATTTATTTCTATTAAAAAATAATAGGGTCATTTTGAAGAAACTGCTGATAACATCAGAATGATTTTTCATCTGAATAATATGTATAATGATGAATTTTTGGCTTTTTGTTTTTGTTTCTTTCCTTATAATTAAGAATGGTGCTGCAGGTCCTCACATGATTTCTAAATGACACCTAAAATATCATTAATATTGGCACCTATTTCTTCCATAAATGAGAATAAACTGAATTCACATATTTTGTGAATTAAAAGTACTAAAAAATATCACTAAAACCACCTGATGCTATGTCAGGTATGTGCTTCTATGGAGATGTAAGCAACTAGTAAGAACAAAGTCCTCATTTTTTAAAGTGCTGATCAACATTAGCATTTGAAACAGCAGCTAGCTGCTTTGCAGCTGAGAAGTCTCTGCTCAGATTATCACTAGGCAACATAGTTTTGAACATGTAATATTAATATGGGTTGAATCCAAAGCCATTTTAAATTAATGTAAATTTGCTATTGACTTTTTTTTTTTCTGTCTCTAAAACAGAGAAATCTTTTATCTCTATGAATGTTACAGGAAGGGTGCATGATGGAAGCACAAGTAAATATAAATCTTGGTAAATAAGGCCAAGTGAAACTCTGAGGATAAGAGTGGAAGGAACGATGGAAATGAATCAAAGGACACAGTGCTGCCTTAAACACAAGGAAAATTCTTAATAAGAAAACTGACCTACCTCACTAAAGCAAGGATATCAATGTTTAGGTTGTTGAAAAGGATACCAATTTTTATAGTTAGAGTATAAAGTAATATGTAAATTTAAGCAAAAACTGAGTTGAGTTTATGGTTTGGGAAGAAAGACAAGATAAACCAGACAATATAAACAACGTGAAGAGATAGGAGGAATGGACACTACAAAGCAGACCTTTATTTCAGGCTTGAGTTGAATATGTTTCATCCTAGCACTCTCATCAATGGCTGGTGACCACTACAGGAAGATTGAATCTGGGAACGTCAAATATAATCTGATAGTTTAAAAGGTAGCTCTCTTGCCTGTCAATGTAGATTTTGTTTTAAATTTCTGGTCTAGTGAAAAACACTATAGAGATTTAGCAGGAGCTGCTAAGTTTTTGAAATCCCAGGACCACATGTTAAACACTTTTATTTCTTTCCAAGTTGTAAAAACCTGTTATTTTTTTGGCATAATAGAATAAATTTTCTATCTTTATCTCTGGCAAAACTTTTTATATTGTAATATAATAGTGTCAAAGTATCAATGTGTCACATACTGTACAGAAAAACTGACCAGAATGTTATAAGAATCACCCCCCCCCCCCCCCCCCCCCCCCCATACCAATTAACTTGCTGTTATACCTGAAATTTTCTTACATCCAGGTAACCATCAATTTAAGAGACTGATTGCCATTACAATTAATTTTGTATTGTTTCCTGTTCCTAGCACATGTTCACAGGAAGCAGGATAATGCCGTTATTCTAGGTAGCATTCAAATTCCAAGACTGGATACACTTGGTGCAAACTCACTACTTTAACAGATTGGATTTTGTGTTCATTATGATTATTCTTAGAGTGCTGACACAAAAAGAGGGGCACCATGAAATTGTAAAATGACTCAGAATGAACCCATTCACACGACAAACTTCACAAATCATGTGGAAAAATTATTTTGGGGAAAAGAAAAATAGAAACCTGCAGTAGCCTGCTGCAGGGCAGAGATAGATTTCTAGTTAATGTGTTCCACATAGTTTTCAGAAGACTTGGCTTTGATTCATACTCTGTCACAAATTTTCTGTGTGACTTTAGGCAAGTTGTTTAATTTTTCTAAGCTTCTTTTCCTCTTCCTGTAAAATAGGGACTCATTATTTTGCTAGTTTGGTTGGTAGTTTTGTTTTGTTTTGTTTTGTTTTTGTCCACCATTGTTTGTTTAAATTGTTGCACAGATTTAGGCATAGACTGTTTGCTCAGAATGTGTACAGTATCTTACAAGAAAGAGCCCTGACTTTAGGTGAGATCCAAACCAGTTAAACAGTAATTTGGCCAAACTTCATTTTATTACAGAAATAATAATATAATATATATATATATAAATAATATATGAATGCTAAAAGACAGATAATCACAATGTGCATCAGTCCATATCTTTTGCTAATAAATTACTACATATTGAAAATGAAATAAAACTAATACATTATTATAATATACTATCTCAGTACAGCTTTGTGACTGGAATCTCACAGCATCATTTTTCAGCCCCATGGAATGGGTGTCACCCATGATAACTGAGCAAACTAACTCCCTGGCCCATAAAAGTACCAACATCTCACTAAAATAATATTTAAATGAGAGGAAAATTACACAACGTAGTACTTCTAGCATTTCCACAGCTAGCAAACATCTCCTTGATAATTATCTTAGGTTGTACATTGTTGACATTCTCTTCAAGAAACAAAAAGCCAACAAAAAGCAAATATCACAAAGAGTACAAATATAGAATAAATAGGATATCTTGGATCACAATACTTACTGAAAATATTTATTCATTTCTTAAAATGTTTGTGTAAAGTATGCATACAATTATCTCATTAGGTTAGCAGTCTGTTGTTCTTATTAATCAAAGAAAAAGTAGCATGAAAATTACTAGATTTCATTGATTTCTTCCTGGTTTATAATTTGACATATAACCTGTAAGACATTAGTAGAAGTGCTTCATTAGACCTTAGTGGCTTCTGGATCAGAACTATATGGTACTGTAAAAGTGAAACTTCCTTACAGTACATTGAACTCTGTAAAGTAGCTGTAGTCAATTCCATACATATGTTTTTGTACATGAGCAGAAGTTGTTTGGGTTAGAAAAACTTTTGTCTCTTAAAGCTGTGTACTCAGATGTACATACATTTGGATTTTTGCATATGTTATGTCTTATTTTGCTACCACTGTTGATGGGCGATAGCAAGCATTTTATTACATGCTCAGGAAGGATTCTTCTTCTTTGTGGTTTGTCTGCTCATAACCTCGGTGGACCCTGGAATCCAAAGAGTCTCCATGAACTGCCACATGCTCAATGCAGATGGCATCTTCAGACAATTACATTAGCAGGCACAAACAAGCCCATATTTAGCACTTGCTAGCAACGTTTTTTTCAGGAGTTTGTAAATCATCCAAATGAAGGTATCTTTCACACAGATGAACAAACAGTTCTCTGACCCCATGTTGATCTTCTCTTCTATTTCTTCGGTTCCACAATTCGAAGACTTTGCTTAAAATATGAAAATACTGGTTTTTTTTACATCTAAATGATAGGATTTCTTTTGTAAAGATGGAAAAATATATATACTTTTTTCCCTTTCTAAGGAATAGTTGATGTTTTAGCTGAGATTTAAAAGTAATGTTCAAAGTTTAACTAAAATTGTCACTTTCAACACAACCAGCAACAATAGTGAGGATAAAAACAGTGTAAATTTTAATTGAAAAAGTAAATGCAAAATTGTAAGAACACTTAAACAGCTTCAACAGGGATTGTTATTAATTTATCCTATTTATCTCCAAATACATTTCCAAAAGTTTAAAAAGGGGCAAGAGAATGCTGACAAGTTTATAAAGGTTGAGGGTTTGCCTTAATCTACTTTAAAGTGATGCATGATCAAATCTCAGAGCAATATGGGACTTTTCAATGAAAAGAATGACTGAAGTGTCCTAATGATCCTGCTTAGATTTATTAACTGTCTTTTCAAAACCAACATTCATGTCTATATGTGGTACATAACATATCTTAATTATACTGTAGGTCAAACAAAAATTTTACAGTCAAGTGAAAAAAAATTAATAATCCCTCAATGATACCTATATCAATAACTGTTTCAAAAAAACATCTTAATGAGATTCTTATTGAGATAACAGTCTCCAATGAAGAATAAACAAACATTCTAACAAACTCTGAACAGTACTGTAACTGCAAATTGATTTTTTTTTTTTTTTGTTACTCAGCTGTTGCATCCATGGATTTTGATTAACTTAGTTTAGAAAGCTTTAATCTGTAATGACTATACTTCTTTTTCTGAGAAAAAGACAAAAAAAAAAAAAGAGAGAGAGAGAAAAACAGTAACATCTTGAGCCCTTACTAAAGTCGTCAATTTGAAATAATTAGTGGTGTTGAGGAATGAAGAGGATAGGGGTCAGGACCCAATAATACTATTGTGGTGAAAGATACTTTTTTCCCTTCATCTCTGCTTATCAAAATGTCTGAATATACCACTTAGGAAGAAATATATTTTTATTGTATTTATGTGCTGAAAACATTTATATTTTTAACATGAATTTGTGTATTACTTTGAGCATATGTTGTACTTCCTATTTGCACTAGAGATTCTTGTGATAGTAGTTTCTCATAATTTATATGCCAAACACACCTGAAGATGATTTTCACAGATGGAAGTACAAGGCTAGAAGATCTATATTTTAATCAAACAATACAAAGTTAATCATATTTATGTAATACGTTTGGGTGAAAATATGAGCCCGGCAACATCATAATGTAAAACTTTCACCATGTTGGTGAGTGATTTTAACTTTTATCACATCAGCTATTAGAAAGATTATTTCAGTTAGAAGAAAGAATGAAAAGGTAAATATGCCATCTTGCATCTACAGTACAGATAAAGAAATGTGCTTTCAATCATTTTCACTGATTTTCTATATGGGCTTGGACAAGACAGCTAATGGATTTTTTTCTTTCAGAGATATCAAAATGGAAAGATGAAATGGACAGTAAAATGTCTTTTCACTCGAAATATATTGAAAATAATCCTTATTCAGAAAAGGCTTGAGTATGAATAATAGACATTTATCAGTGGAATAACATTCAGTCAAAACAGTCCCCAAGGCATATTACAATCTAGGTTGTGTTTCAAATACATACTACTTAAATCTATGGAACTATGTGCCTACAGCTCTCAGGGAATGTGTACATGGCAGTGTAGTACTATGCAAAGACTCCTGAGCTAGCTTGCTAAAAGTGACAACAGAATCAGCTTTATGCAGCAATCCCCCAAGGTGAATATATAACTCTGCTTCTAAGCAGACTTTATTCACTAGGCTACGATATCATGTAGTCTTGCAGTCTGCTCTGCAGGGCAGCTAGGCCATTAGTGGCAGTCAGACCAGAGGTGCACCCCCTCAGTCAGGGAGCTATTTCTGCTTCCCCTGTCCTGTCTTATCATCTAAGACAAATTCTTGTTCTGTAGATCTTGGAGCCCAAATGTGACAGCTATTTCTCTGATTTTTCTACAACACCATTACTTCCTGGATAAGTACAATAAACATGCAAATTACAGATTTTTCATCCAAAGTGAAATACATTTCTGAACACTTAAACATTTGTACAGCTCTGAGAAAATTGAAAGTTATAGCTGAAACAGTCATTACTGTATCTCATAATGATCACAGCAGCTAAAGACTGAAAAGCCTCATCACATCTGCAGTCTACCCTTCTAGCACTATAGCGTCTTCTCAGAGAAAATAGTCCAGCCAAGTCCCATCTCTACAGCAGATACTTTCTATCTCCTAGGTGCCATTCAACGACCTAAAAATAAATAAATAAATAAATAAATAAATAAAATAAAATAAAATAAAATGTGGGAAAAAGAAGAAGAAAAAAGAAAAGAAAAGAACGTTACTGAAAGGAAAACTCTCTAGTTCATGGTTCAGACAGGAGTGAGTGTGAGGTGCAGAGTCTTGCTGCAAGTTTGAACTTGCAAAGCTTTCTGCCTAGTTGAAAGGCAAGAGCCCTCTCTTTCACTACTCAGCCTAGCTGTCACATTTCCCCATAATCACGTAATAAATTTATCTCAGTACTGCAAGTCTTTTAGGAAAGTGCATGATGGTATCCAACCACAAATTACTGGATAGTCTCTTTGATAGAATTACATTCTTGCAGTATAAAAGAATCAGCACAATACAGGTCAAGATGAAAGATACTAAGTTCCTCTACAGATACCATTGAAGAATAGTATAGTCAAGCTTAAATAGCATAACCCACAGAAAACAGAAATAAAATATAAACCCATTTCATATACATTACATAAATGTATGCTTGACTCTACAGAGGATGTTGCAGAGAGATGCTGATGTAATACATTCTAATATCAATATAAAACAACTAGCTAATATAAAACTGCAAGAATAATTTTTCATTTTAAATGCTCTAAGTGGGATATTTCAGTGTAGTAATTTAGATACAGGCACCCATGATGGCTTTCAGCACAGCATATATTCTAATAGCAGATTTCAGAATGGATAAAAATCTCCTGCAACATACATGCACACACACATGGAAAACTAAGCCCTTCATCCCATTTGATGTGCAAATCTTTAAAATCTGTCTTTGTGTAGTAATGACTACACAGGCATTTAATAAGATAGAACTAATCAATTTGCTTCAAATATATTGATGCCAGGTAATTGACAAGATCCAGTAATTCACTGACAGCAGCTTACAATGTTTATACTTTAATGTTCAGTTTAATATTGCTCTGCCACACTCCAGGACAGTGAATATGGCTGTGAGCAGTTTGTTGAAATTTCCACACCCTTTACAAATAAATAAAGGAGTACAAGATTTAAACATGTTTGCTGTGCATAACATGAGGAAAACAACAGCTGTAGCAACTCAGCATCTCATACAGTAGAGAATGCCCGTGGCAACATTATTTAATGGAGGTTTTTGTTCTTCAGAGCTATCAAACTTTGAAAGGAAGACTAAACTGACAGAAAACAACAATTAAAATAATAACTGTTGTAGGCTTATTTTCTGCAACATTTCATTTTATTTTTGTGTTTCTTGGAGTTACTGTTATAGCTTTTCAGCAGTCTCTGATTGGAGAATAAGATGAGGAAGTAACCAACGGAAAATAAATAGGCCAAAATTCAGCACAGTGTAGTGAATGAGTACACAAAGCCACCCTGGTGACCAGTTGACATATAGCTAGCTGTCATGCAAGTTACCTCATGGTAGGTCATTCTAAAGCTTTACATACTGAGCCAAAGAATACTTACTGATTATTCAAATGTCTGGCATTTCTGGGCAAGGAAACTATACCACTGGTCATTCACAATATCCATCATGTGTCCTTAATATCCTGTTTAGATAAACAAGTTTTTCTTACCACTGAAATCTCCAAACGTACGGCTTTGAAGTAGCCTATCAGAGGATGCTTTTCTTCAACTTAGTGCAGATATCTGCAACTGAAAATAATCTTTTCTTGTATTGTGACTATTACTTGACTAAATCATGATCATTGTTTGAATAAACTGTATCTTCTAGGAAGGCAAACAGGTCAAATTTGAATTTAGAAAGACAGGAAGAATCTGACACACCTCTTGGTAGTTTGTTCCAGTGATTTCTGACTGATGTAGGTCTGCTTAATTTGTTTTTAATTTCACTTGTTTCAGTTTTTAGTTACTAGATCTTGTTTTGCACTTCTCTGCAAGTTTAATAATTGTTGCTCCAATGACAATAATTGAGTCACTTCCCAATCTTCATCTTGATAAAATAAAAAGATTGATACTTTAAGTCACACTGATAAGATATTTAGTCTTTCTTTGAGAAAGTTTTGTGCTCCTTTCCTCACTTCAGTTTTCCAACATCCTTCAAACAGAACGTACATAAAAATATTTTGGACCATTCCGGTGTGTGATATGACAAGATAAAGATACTTGTTCACTTCTCGTTCACTGCTCACCCATTTTTTTGATTTCCTTAGCATATAAAAATTCTTGTCAAAATTTCAGAACAATATTGAAATTTGGTCTTCTTGAAGGAGAGCATAACACTAAGGAGAGGGGAAGCTGTGCTGTATCAGCTGCAGCAAAAATATCCTTAACCAGCTTGGAAAACTTTTTGCCGGTAACTTCATGAGAAATATCAGCTATGCAGCATACGGCACAGTGATATACAGAGAAGAAAACTTGTGATTGAAGAGATGACGTTAAAGCACATATTTTAAGACAAGTGCCATGGGATATATAGATATCAGTAGGAAAGCCTCCCATTGATTTACTGTGCTTTGGATTAGAGCTTTTATACATACACAGTGCCCCTGTACTCGGCTCTGGTGAGGCCGCACCTCGAGTACTGTGTTCAGTTTTGGGCCCCTCGCTACAGGAAGGACATGGACGTGCTCGAGCGAGTCCAGAGAAGGGCGACCAAGCTTGTGAGGGGTCTGGAGAACAAGTCTTACGAGGAGCGGCTGAGGGAGCTGGGCTTGTTCAGCCTGGAGAAGAGGAGGCTCAGGGGCGACCTCATCGCTCTCTACAGTTACCTGAAAGGAGGCTGTAGAGAGGTGGGGGTTGGTCTATTCTCCCACGTGCCTAGTGACAGGACGAGGGGGAATGGGCTAAAGTTGCGACAGGGGAGTTTTAGGTTGGATGTTAGGAAGTACTTCTTTACCGAAAGGGTTATTAAGCATTGGAACGGGCTGCCCAGGGAGGTGGTGGAGTCACCATCCCTGGAGGTCTTTAAAAGACGTTTAGATGTAGAGCTTAGGGATATGGTTTAGTGGAGTACTTAGTGTTAGGTCGGAGGTTGGACTCGATGATCTTGAGGTCTCTTCCAACCTAGAGAAATCTGTGAATCTGTAAACAACAAAGAAGGCATCTAGTTTTGAGGTCTTGGCTAAAACTCTCAGTCTTCAGTAGCTGGGTATACTCATTTATCTATCTCTATTCCATTATCTATGGCATAAATGAGCACTTAAAAAAAGGAAGAGATCACTTGGGGCTGTTTCCAGCACCACAAGAGAGTATCAGATTCACATAGTCTTTCTTCTGATTTAAGCTTTTTAATGAAGAGATGCTCCTTATTTAACATTATTGTCTTGCTTGAAAAATGAATACTTTGCCCTCAAAATGAATTCTTTTAAAACATTAGCCTCCTTGGATGTTAAAAGTGAAGCACACATAGAAAACAGCTGCACTTGCTAATTAATGCAATGTATATGGTTAATGAGATGCTATTCTACAAGAAAAAAAAAAAGATAAGTGATGCTTTTGGAATGATCTGTGTGGAGAGAAGGTAAAAAGTTTTACTATTGTCAGCCTATCTACTTGCTCAGTTCAAGAAAGACTATGCCATTTTGCATAAGCCATTATCAACAGTGCACTTTCATGTATAATTATTGGTGAATATACACAGCAATATGTCTTGTATCTTGTCATCTTGTCATCTATATTTTGTTCACATTTAGACTTGTCTGTAAATGATTCACATTCAGTGTCATCAAAATGCTTTGCCAGTGTTCTGGATAAATCTCATCAATAGCAGATGAAACATCAATGGACTCTGTTAAATGGTTTGTGTTGGCCTCTTTACAATCAATATAAAAACAGCATGCATAACTAGCAGAATGTGCCACATACAATACAATCAAAAGATTTGCCATATTGTAAATATTCTGCTGAAAACATGAAGGGAGGGCAAGCCCATTCCTGAGTAATGAGTCTGATCCATCTAGGTTACCTAATCAAGACCTATTAGGCTTGTAAAAAAGAAAAGTGGTTTCTATTGCCTAATTACTTTGTGGACAACTATGTGAACTGAGCAGATGGATTCAGACCAGTTTTAATTAAACAGAAGAGTTTGTTAAAATTATGTGTATTTGAAAAGTGTTTCTTGCAAGATCAGCACAGAAGACCAGGGCAGAATGAAAGAAGAACTGACTTTTTAACAAAACTCTCTTTACTAGGCTCTTGAGCAAGCTGATTGATGCATTCATCACAACTAATGGGACTAGACTGAGAGTTCACCTAATTTCAGTTTGGTATAAGACCTAGTCAGAAAGATGATGATGTTTATATATATATTTACATTATTTTTTTTCAGTTAGGAATACTATTCCACTGCTTAACTATTTTTCTCAAAAAGACCTAAACAAGGAATAAATTCACTACTGAAAAAAACTGTAATAACCAGTCCAGTGGTTTCAGACTCTTAGAATTGTGTATTACTTACAGCCATTTTCTCTCTTTGTTTTTCAACCCAAGCAGTACCACCTACTGCTGTGTTTACATGCTGACTTTGGTTCAACTGCAAGAAGTGCAGCTGAGAAAAGGCAAATGTGAAATCAGTGAAGAAACTTTTCTGAGAAGCTAATATCAATATATCCTTGACAATTATTTGTATCTCCATATCATCTTCAGTTGTAAGGTTCCTGGAGAAATTGATGAACTAGAGTCAGACCTTTCCTGACTGGGAATAATTTTATTTTACCTTCCAAAAGTTGGGAGTATACCCAAGAAGAAGGAAAACAAGGAGGTATTTGTGTTTCTTATATTTGCAATTCTTTCTTTTTGCTTCTTATCTGTGTTCACAAATCACTAAGTAGTGCTTTTTCTTTGACTGTTAACTCACTATGGCAACACGTATAAATTATACATAGCTATCCCATAGATGTAACATCCACAGGTAGGGAACGTTAACACTTATTGAGGTTATAATGATCTCCTTTGTGTCTGATCCAATTTTACTCAGAGCTGAAGTAAAGTTTTTTCAGTACTTCAGCAATTCTGTGTTATAACCTTCATCCTGCGCTGCACACACATTTATCCTACCTTCTGAAACTATAAACCTTGTGGAAAGAGCACGGTGGTAAACTAAACAATGAATACCCATTTTACTTTTTTTTTCTTTCAAAATTTTTATTGGGCATAGAGTTACTGATCTTTTAATCTTTTGTTTTGAATGTTTTTCTTAAAAAAAAGCTCAGTCAGACAAATTTCACCAGGCAAATACTAATCCTTCCATTTAGTCATATGTCCTTATACATTTAAGAACATAACTCAAAAACACATTTCAAAATGAAAGTTTGCTTTAAAAAAAAAAAAACTCTAAATGTTTGTAGCTGCTTTGTGCCCAGTGATTTCAACTAAATGTTATTAAGATAAGGTGGTCAAGACATTTCTATGTTAATTGTATTTTGTTGTGCCATCAAAATGGATAATAAAAGAAGATATTTTTTATTCAGATGTCAGTCCAGCTATGAGTTCAACACTGAAGTCTTTCCCCTCTTTAAAAGCATCATGGATGCAGTAACTAAAGTTACAAATTATAAAGTTAGATGACATGTCATGTTTGGAAATTATTTAAAGCATTATTTGCATGGTTGGTTACTTATTTTCTCCTCTTGGAATCGGTCTGCCAGACTGAGAAGGATTAAGACTATTATAGGTACTTGTAAAGTTGGATTTGTATTACTATAGAAGATGTAGCAGTGGATGGCAGACAGCCAGGCACAACATGAAAATGTATGTGTCTGATATGATGCACAGTAGTACTTGAAAAAAATGCACAGCTATAGCTGTATACTTTGCTGCTGCTGAGAGTCACTCTCCTGTGAAATATAAAGTTTTCACCATTTAGGAAAACAGAAGTTATTCTCAATGCTATTATTAAATGGAGCAGACTAACTATTAAACTAGATTAACTATTAAAAGACTAACTGTACATTTGTTTGTCTTTGAAGTCCTTTTCATGTGTTGGTACTAGCACAACTACTGTTTACATATATAGGCGATTCATTTATGAAGAAAGTTCACAACCTAAAAAATAATCCCTAAAATTCTCACCTCTATATTTGAGAGAGAGAGAAAGAGAGACAGAAATAAAACAACAACAAGAAGAACAACATACTAAGAACTCAGACGGTTAGTGTATTTTTTTTCTTAACCTAACAATACTTTTGAAGCAGGTGGCTCATCTTATGGTCTCTTCTTCATGGCTTTTTCACTGCATACTTGCTGCCACAGCTACATTTTTCATGAAAATGGATAATATGTTATATATAGGTGTAACTGAAATTGAATTTGAAAGTGATATTAATCTTCCATTTATTTGCCTCGGACCATAGCATGTATGCTTTCTTTCCACTTTCTGAATAATAGGTAGAAAACTACAAATTCTTTTCCATCTCTGTAAGTACTGATAGAACTACAGCTACAGTAGACACTGATCAGTTTGAGTAACAGAAGTGGATCTGAACACTTGATGTATCTTCATAAATATTTAGATGTTTTGTGGGATTGTACAGTTTATAGAAAAGAAAGAAAGGAAAAGGATAAAATTTATCTGTAGTGATTGTCGTTGTTCTCTCCATGTTATTTCCATCCTAAGGCCTGTTTCTGAGCTCCATCCATCTCTGCTTACACACATTCTCAGAAATTTATGACGATTTTATCCAAAAGTCACTGAAGTCAAAGAAAGAGTTCAAGTGCCTGTTTCGAGTTATTTTCACTTTCACTAAATGTATAGTCCAATTAGTAATATTATGCCAGTTAAACTCAGAATAATTTTAACTACAAAGATACTCTAAACCCAGAGAACTGAAATATTTGTTTAGTAAGTAATAGATGTGAATACTCTTAGGGTCATAAGAACATTCTGAATGACATTCCTATGCACTGGACAGTTTTTCAGACACATATCATCCCATTTCACATAAAAAGTGTGGAAGTGATAAATCCTTAACTCAGAAAGATGCATAGGATCCTGGGCCTTGTGGGTTTAAAGACAAATATTTCTCCTAGATGCTTTCAGATTCCTGGTTTACCAAGAGACAGCTCAGCCTGTTCACATGTGAGAATAGAGGTTGTTTTTCCTTAATCTTACTAACAGGATATATTGTGCCTAGAGCAGCACTATCATTTCTGCTAAGGGACAGTGAACATTGCAGTGCTTACTTCTGCAGTGAGTGAGTCCTTTCTTCTTTCTAACACTAAAGTACTTAAATGAACTTCAAAAGTGGTTGCAGTGCCTTAAGAATTATCCCTCTCTTTACTCTTCATCTCCTACCTTTTGACATACAAACAAACAAATAAACAAACAAACAAACAAAAAAGGAATTGTTGTCAATAAAAATTCATGCGGTAATATTAAGTCTGATCCAAATGCCTACAGTCAGGTAGTGAAGTGCAAAGGTTTTTAGTTTAGTTTTGTTTTGTTTTACTATTATTATTATTATTTATTTATTTATTTATTTATTTAAACACTTCTTGTGATATTTTGAAAACAAAATATGTAAGTAGCTTGGGAGAAATTGTGTTTTAATCAGACGTGTTCTGAAAAAAAAGTGTAAGCACTTTTAAGAATTCCACCCTTAGTTTTTAATTTCTGTATTTTTTTTCCCTGGTACTCCTATTGTATACTGAAGAGAACAGTGAGTCCTTTAATATTACAAAGGCTGGTGGCAAGACGTTTCTACCTTTGGCCTTCTCTTGTGTTCCATGCTGACCCTCTTGTGTGGAGCCAGTATCAAAAAACGCAGCTTTGATAGCAGTGTTTACATGAATGTTTGATAAGCATCTGCCAGCCCTTAGCACTCTACAAGACTGTGTAACACAAAAGACATCCAGGGAACCCTGGAGCTTTCGCCACCTGAAGGCATAATCTGTGTGTTTTCTGAATTTCAAATGAGCACAGAGATTGTTCCTTTGTAACTCCAAATGTAATTTATGTATTATTTACTATAAGAATGTATTAATCAGAAAAGACATTATTACTTCTTAAAAAATGCAGCTTTGAGGAGCAAGGTCAAGATGTCTTTTATTGCATACTTATCTCACTAAGTTGTCTTTGATCCCAATGGATTAAAAACCACAGACATAAAATTGAATAGTTGACAAGACTACTGACTACATCGAGAAGAATAGTGTGTAATTACTTGCAAACATTTTGATTTCTGATTAGATTTTTCATTTTACCTGTGTTCTCAAATCTCTTGATTTGCTTTCTATGGAAATTATAAGTAAAGCTTTTGTTTTACTTGTGTTAAAAAAGTCTCTGAAACCTAGCAGTTGAGTTGACTCTTGGCCCAAGTGCATGAATACTACTCCCAGTTCTACTAGTAATCAGCTACGTGACCTTGAACATGGTGAAAGTTTTTTACAGTCTTTTGCTCATGTTGCACTGGCCCAAACCATTTAGACAATCTAGTTTGGAATCCAGAAGCTGAGTATCCAGTTTCTCATAATATTCCCTGCCATTCACAAACCACTGCTGTACATATGGATTCTGGTTAGGAAATGTCATGCAAAGAACTAGCAGAACAAGGTCACATCTGTTTATTACAAAGTATGCCAATTATATACATGTTTAGTGCTTCGTTCTGTGCTTAGTATATTAAGACGTCCAAAACTGACAAGATCATTACGGAATAATAATAATTTATACATTACGAGAGCTCTAGAGATAAGGCAAAGACTGCTGAGGGCATCAGATTTCTTTTTTGATGCTGCTAGAAATTAGGATTGGCTTTTGCAACAGTGTGATCAGCCTCCCACCTCCCTCCCCCAAATAAACAAATAAACAAACCTCAAGTATTCAGCTTTAAAGATCCAAGACAGAGGGATAAATTAAGTACTTGGACATTTTTGTATTTATACTTCAGTTCTTCAGGAGGCAACATTGGCACTGACTTTGCTTATATATACATTATATATATATAAATATATATATAAATATATATAAATATATTTATTATTTATTTCTTTATTTATTTACTGCAAACAGATTTCAACACATTGTCAAGTATTAAGACAAGCAATCTGAGATTGAAAGGTTAGCCTCCTTTTTCCCAAGTACAGGGCAAGGGAAGGTCAACTAGTACTTGCACAAGCCAACAGAGGGGATAGAAGAAAAACTTAAAATGAAATGGCAAAGTAGCATTTTCAAGATCATAGATATCCAGCTCCAGAACAAAAGTTCCTGATATTATAATAGGTGCACCACATCACCTGTTTTTAAGCCCTTATGTCTTCAGAAATGAAAAATGACTTCTGCCCCTATGTGTTGATGAATATATTCTAGGAAATTCTTTTGTCTGTTTTATGAAAGAAGGGCAAAATAAGTCAGCAGCTTTGCCAAGCAACAGTTGGCTCATTTGTACTATTCTCTCTCTATGTGCTGTAACCTAGATTAATGTACGCATGCAAAAATGGATGGAAGTTCACTTGTGCCAATTAGAGAATAAACTTCCTAAATACAAAAGGGAGAGAGAACGAAAAAGCTACCTAATATTAATGAACATTTAAAAATTCCACTCAGTGCTTGAGGTGCCATTGATTAGCCTGCCTAGCAAGCAGTCCTTTAGTGCTTCCAGTTCGAAGCCAATTGTGTTTTTTTTTTCTTTCAGACCAGGACTTTGTATGCTCAATTCTGCTCTCAGTTATGCTTGTATATATTAGGGGTAACTCTGCTATCTTCAAAGGCATTATTCAATTCACACCAGTGTAACTGAGATTAAAAATTGCCCCTCAGAATTGTATAAAAAGGTTGAAAGGTTTAGGGGATTTCTATATGTTGTGTGAATCAATTCTAGAAAAAACATGTTTTTAAGACAGTGTTAGTTCCTTATACTGCTAGAAACAGTTCTTTGTTGTCTTTAAAACTTATTTTAAGTTGATCACAGATTTTTAAATTGGCACATGTGCTTGTCAAAATATGCTGCTCTAAAATTATTTTTCTTTGAGGAATGTTTCCCCAGATATCATAATCAATTAAAAACACGTGAATTTACACTCCCCAAGGCTATATATCTATATTTAATCTTTTCAATACTTTCTAACACTATTAGTAATTTTCTTCTGCACATTAGAATAAATACAGAGAAACCTGGCAGCAGATTTCAAGTAGTCTGTAATGCTTTTACTCAAACAAACAATGAGGAAATTGCTAATTAATATTTTCCATTTTTGTGCACAAGCTGTGAAATTGCACTACTAGCTGAAACTAATGAAACATTAGAAATTCTCAGTCTTAAGAGGAGTGAAATGCACAAACATTTAGTACTTCTAAGTCTCAAGTATGTAATTTTCACTAACAATGAACTCATCAGAGTCACAAACATCCAGATATACATTTGTAATATAAGTTACAGTTACAAAAATACAAGTGTACATTTTGCTGGTAGACTTGAAAATGGAGTCTTTAAGGAAAATGATGCTCAATATATGCAAATATACAATTGTAGGATGCCCACTAATGGAATACCAGTTTGCATACACAAATAGGACCTTGTTTTCAATGGCTTTTCCCTTTACCAGACTTGTTTTAATAGAAACTTCTTTCATGAACAACTTGATAAAAACTCAATGGATATTGGGAATGCCATATTTACAGTGTAATCTGTACTGTAATGTAGAAAATCTGAGCATATTTACATAGGGCTAAGAAGACACTCCTTGCAACTGCTATTTCTTTCTGGGGAAGAATGATGTAGCTGTATTTACAGTATCTACATTACAGTCATGCAGGGAACATTACCAACCATTGGAACATAATCATCTACACTGTTAAAAAGTCTCTAGCGCAGTTCTGGCTTTGGGTCAGATATGACTCTCCCAGACAGTTGTTATGCACAGTTGGGAGCTGCAACAGGCCAAGGACTGCTCCTATTGGACAGTTTAGATGATGTCACCCTAGTTGGAAGGGGAAAGAGCGTAATAGTATGGATGTGGGATGCTCCATTCCAGCTGGCCTCAGTGCCAAGAATGGTCCTGTGAATGTTTAATTTATGAGCACAGATGTAGACTATGGTGCCAAGAGGAGGAATTGAAAACAGCTGTCCCATGCTTTCAGTGCCCAGTTGCCAACCATGGACAGTACAGAGTAGCAAGAAATTGCCAAAGAACAAGGAAGCAAAGTCTGAGACAGATGCCCTGCTCCTGGGGTTGTTCATGGAGGGAAATGATAGGATTTTTAGGTCTGGTATCTTTTTTAGGTAAAGAACAGAAGCAATGGTTATGACAGTAACCTTTGATATGTAAGCAATCAAGGTTTAAATTTATATTCTGCTTGATTCAAGAATAGAGATTCTTAACCACTATGCCAAGAGATATTCTCTGTAAACTGCTTTCATCTATTCTTGTTAATGTTGTCCTACTTTGTCCTAAAAATTAACTGGGAAAGGAGAGAGAAAGGCCTGGATTCGAGACCAGGTGGTGCCAATAGCAGACTGCTGAGCACTCTGCTGTAGCTGTGCTAGGTATTACTACGGTAATAAGTAACTTAACCTCTTAAATAAGCCCCATAAACAAGGCTAAATTTCATAAAGTTTCAATATTTCCTGCACAATCAGTAACATACCCTTCCTTACACATAATTTAGGGGACAAAACTAGGTCAGAATTATTTGTATAGAAGAGTTTATTAATTTTCTAGTATTATTCTTTTTCATATACTGGTTTGTACTCTGTCAAACTGCTCATATGTAATTTCTTTGTCATTTTCCATTCAAAGAACTTCCTTCAGCTCATTCTGATATACAAATGGTAGTATATTTACCTGTGTAAGCCTTTTTTCATACACTTAGAAACTTTAACACATTCTTCTTGACTCCAACTTCTAAAAGGCAAACAGGAGATAGCACTGATATTAGTAAAAGATGTGGTTCTCAGCAGTTATGAAAAACCGTTCCTGAATTTTGGGGTTCAGCAAAAAGAGATAGAGACAGTAATGTATATTACTCATGAGCATTAACACCTACATCTATTCTAACTGCAAGTTAATTGGGCTTAAATTAAATTTAAATTAGTATATAAAGATTAACAGGAAAAAAAATGACATTTTCTTATCCTCTTTATTATTTCTAGCATTATTTTATGTCTGCACCAGATGGTTTCAACAAAAAGTGACTGATGTCCATATTCATTGAGTTCTCACTGAAGTGAAATTACTTACATTCATAACAATTAAAATGTCAGCCCTACTGTAACAAAAAACACCTGTCCCACAATTAATTTTTGTTTTTCTGCCTCTTAGCTTGCAAGATACAGTTTTTGTCAATCTTCTCCTATGGCATGAATAACACTTGACTAATCTTTAGAAGTCAACAAAAACATTGAGGCTGAGTCTGGCAGAGGCTGACCTCAGAACTCACACAGCAATTGATTGCTTTTGCAACCCAACCAGTAGTTACCACTGTTTTATCTTAAGTCAATGAGTGAATACATCTTGCAGAGAAACTATCTGTTCCACTGACAAAATAATTTTTTATTATCCTTCAATGAAAAACCCTGAGGAAACACAGACTGGTTTGAAAACCTTGTTTAAAACTTAACAACACTGTGAAATAGGCATGTAGTATTGTTTCTTTTTCTAAATACCACAGTGCCTCTATGTAAGGAAAGTGATTTTCCCAGAGAAACCCACAGAGGAAATGGCAAAATGGGAAATCACACCTTGCAGTAAAAGAGTCTTGAGGCCACTGGCTGGAACAAAAAATGGAAAGATTAAAATCTATTAATGTTACACAGAAACAGAAATTTTGGGATAAGGATATGGAAAGTTCAACAAAATAAGATAAACTGACAAACTTTGTATCAACTTAATGTGCACTTGTTGGGAGGAATGGGTTAAAAGCAGAAGATTGGTGAGAAGGATTATAAATATGTTTAAGTGACCTTGCATCTGGTAATGCGTAAAATCTGGAGAATAGTAATGTAGGGAAACATAAATTGTACCTACTGCTGTTTATTCTCTGTGTGTTTGGCAAGTAGCATGTCTGTGTATAGGTAACATAGGTATTTGGTAGACTTGGAGGTGCCCTATTGAATGCACTAGAGCTTCTGGCTTTGGCACAGAGAAGATCAAAAAGCCCAGTGAGAACCACAGCGCAGTGATAAAAACTACACCTGCACAAATCTTTGATAAGTAGGTGTAAACAGCAGGTCAGTGATCTTTTAGTATGGACTGAACTTAGTGGTGCCCATGTCCCTATTTGTGTGCCTCAGCCTGGGTGTTTCCTCAGGGATCCCCTGGCTGGCAAGGTAACAAAAGTAAATTTACTCTCTGCATTTTAGCCAGGGGTCTGTAGTTGTTTCTGCTGCCTTCCAGTGCCGAGTTACAGAGCACTTAACTTGAAAACTGAAAATTTTCTTTTCCTTTTCCCTTCTTCCAGCTACCTGCATTCTGTTGAGGAAATGTTATTTAAAAATCAAAAGTTGGACATACGTGAAAAGGTCAAAATAAATTTTAGTATCTTATGTTGGTAGACATGAAACCTTCGATTTTAGAGAAGTCTGCGCAATTTTTGTTTGTTTTCTGGCCAACATTGGCTGAGTTTAACTTGCGTTCACTAAGAGTTATGGCCCAACTTCAAATGCAATTTTCCCTCAAATTTTGTATATCTTCACTGGACGTAAATTATCCAACTCTATTTCCTAGTTCTAACTCTCATCCTGTATTTGAGTGGCTGAACTATAACAGCAGAAAGAACAAAAAGAACTTTATGGATTGGGAGATATAGGAATCATCTGCCAGATTCAAGCTTGAACATGTGAGAAGTTTGGTGCAGCTCTTATTGTATAAATTTTCAAATCTGTAGATTACAGTTATTAGAGTGTAGGAGGAACAGATATTATTTTAATGATGCATGTAATAGAACTAGTATTTTCATTAACTTGTTAAACTTATTTCAATCATTTTTCTCTACCTTTCTCAGGTATCCTTAAAAGTCCAAACCTCCTCTCCAAAACTCCTCCAGATTTCCCTCTTTGTAGGGAAAATTCTGGTTGAAATACTTCCTGATCTCATTTCCTTCTGAGTCACAAATGAGTAAAAATCATAGAATCATAAAATGATTTGGGTTGGAAGGGACCTTAAAGATCATCTAGTTCCAACCCTCCTGCCATGGGCAGGAATGTCACCCACTAGATCAGGTTGCCCAGGGCCTTGTCCAACCTCGTCTTGAACATCCTCAGGGATGGGACTTCTCTGGGCAAACTGTTCCAGTGCTTTGCCACCCTCTGAGTGAAGAATTTCCTCCTAACCTCTAATCTAAATCTCCCCTCTTTTTGTTTAAAACCATTCCCCCTTGTCCTGTCATTATCAGAATGAGCAAAAAGTTGTTCTTCATATTTTTTATAAGTCCATTTTAAGTATGGAAAAGCTGCCATATGGTCCCCCTGGAGCCTTCTCCAGGCTGAACAGTCCCAGCTCTCTCAACCTTTCTTCATAGGAGAGGTGCTCCAGCCCTCTGATCAATCTTGTATGCCCCCTCCCCTGCCCCCAGACCAGTTCTAATAGATAAACATCTTTCTTGTGCTTACATTTAAAACTATGATATAATAAGAATGTTTCATACTTTAATATATTTAACAATATTTACATAAGAATCTAGGAGTAAATATATCCCAGAACTTGTCTTTGAAAATGGCCCTAAACAGAGTCTTAGGAAACATTAATAAGGAAGAGGGCAAGGGTGAGCTGGTATGTCTGCCAGGTTTTAGAGAGCTTCTCCAACATCTTGATGGCTCTGTCACACAGCTTATAACACATTATCACTTCTCTAGTTTTTATATCTGCAAAGAGTCAAATTTTCACAATTTCACAATTGCTGATAAGAAACATCAAATCTGTTCTTGAGTAAAATCTCAGCCAAAGCTCTGGGGATTTCTGTTGCTGGAAGGGCAACCTTTCATATGAGTGGTAAGGCTTAAAAGTAACAGAAGATTCAATGGATTTCTTTTTATAAGGGCTACAACCTTATTTTTCAGTTTTTTGGGTTTTTTTTTCAGTTTTTTTTTCTTTTACACTTTCTCATACTATCATGTGATGTGCTGAAGCAGAATAGGTGTTAGGTTTTACTGTAAGGATTCAGTTTGTAAGGATTCCCGAGGGGCTTTTATGCTGCAGGCTACTGTACTGTAAAAGTAAAAATTACTGAATTCCCTCTTTTCTGGCACTACATGTCTTTATAATGTTCAGGGAGAATATATTTACTTGCATTATGAGTCCATAGAATGAGTGTTGAGAATGAGAAGCAGGACCATGCAGGTAAAGTAAGACTGAACACATGCCCTTGGAGAGGAAGAACATAACTCCTTACCTTGTCCATCACAGTCTTTGAGTTCTTCAGTATTCTAAAATCCAGCCTAACTTCTAACAGGGCATGATCTTGTAAGTGATATTGCTTGGGGGCCAAGCCCTTTTATGTTTATATATGAAGACTTGCAGACGGGCAGTATATACCCTTCACCATAATGTAGCGCAGTAACAGATGTACCTTTCAAGCATGACTCTTGCATAACTCTAGTACAAGTCTTTACTACTAGGCACCTTTGAACCCTCAATTGCTTTAACTGAATGGTTAAGTAGCCTTCCTTTGATCAATCAAAGCCTGGAAAAGGGTTCAAGTTCTCTGTGGTACTTATTGTGAAATAAGCTGGTTAAAAAGATGAAAAGCACATTTTTTTCATGTAATATCATGATATATAAGATTTTGGCAATAATTTCTCAGCTGTTTTCCATTGTGCAGCTAATCAAATCTTCTTGACCACAGAAGCTAATACTGAGATACATAAAAAGATCTTTACAATAAAGTTGCAAAATGACCCTCACTTAAACCTTGAAATATGTGCTACTGATCTTCACCGGAGCTCAAAGTTTTTCATATAAATCTATATATTAATTTGATAATACTCCTATTATCATATTTAAAATTAGTTTTTTCCAGGCAGAAGCAGAAATGTCCCACTAACTCCATTCATGCTTCTCAGAGTTGACTTCAATTTGACTGATTTCAAATGGACATTGTCCTTCATACCAAAACATGTTAACTCAGCTTTGAAAGGGATTTTTACCTTCTTAGTCTGAACCATCTGCAAATCTTTCAAGCTGCCTTACAGAAGTTCCTTTTAGATGTTTGACTTGAGTATGATGATATTAAATTGGTTTTATGTGTTGAATTCTAGTTTTAGAGAAGGGGAAATTATTTGGTTAAACATTGAAACCCAAGCATTTTACATTCACTGTGCAGAGAGTAGTCAGGCTACAGTAAAGCTTGGTTACCACAACATTTTGCATAAAGTTGTGGCAATGCCAAAAGTGATCCATTATGTTTTCATATATGGTTTCATTAGAATAACATCAGCATTTGCTGAATTCATTAATTTTCTTCCCTTTCTATTTAGATTCATAGTGTACAGGCTGTAAAGATCAGTATTATTCTGGGAACATTGTGAAAACCCATGGGAAGGCAGACTGGCTTAGATATCTGCTGTCACAGCAGTAGCTGGCAATATTTATGAGCTCAGAATCAGGTTATTTGTGTTAGCTGTAAAAAAAGAGAGCTGCTTTTCAGTCACCTGGAGACCCTTTCAGCTTAGCTGAGGCACCATTTATATGGAGGAAAGCAAAGGATAAACAATACTTGCAGGGGCAAACCACATGACAGGGTTTGACATTCAACCTTTGGTTACATTAATAGTCCAGGACAGTGCCTGTTAATTACTTAATGGTGGTACAACAGTCTTTTTTTCGTTTTTTTTTCCAAGGTGCCATAAGAATTTCTGATTTGTCTGGCTTACCCAGGCTCCCATCCCCCATCTGGGTGTCACCAGAGAGGCAAAGATTTCCTTAGAACTACAAGACTTTAAAAATCTGAAACACAACCATATGTCATGTCGTAAAAAATGCAAAATATGCCGGATATGTAAAAGCAGCACACCAAGCCATATGCTTCAGATGGAACAGCTTGCATACGTCTAGGCCTCTACGCTAACTTCAGGAACTGAAAACAGTGGCTAGGCTATTCCACACTTTTCCACTTGTTAAATTTGTTTTGCTAAAGTCAGATTTACATTGGATGCCAAAAAACAAAACAACAACAACAACAAAAAACAGTCTTTATCAAAAGCTTGAAGCTGATGATTGGCCGCTTATTTTCTGTGCTGCTTTGAACAGTCAAGCTGTGACAAGTGAAGTGGAACAACTGAGATTTTCCAGCACAGTTGTTCAAATCCAGAGGTTTAGCCCACAGTGAGAATCAGGGCCTCAGTGTTCAACACCAGGAGAGGTCAGCATACCAATGCTTGTGGGCTTGCTGCAGAAAGTAACACCCTGCCTATTTTTGCGATCATCCCACTTTCCTGGCACTTCCACAAGGCTGAGAAACGTTAATTCTTTTGCTCAGGCCAAATTCCCACAACATTATCTTTCACACAACAAAACCTGCATGAACACTGCTTTAAAGGTCTGTTTTAGTCTGGTAAATGCCAGGAAATTCTAGAGTCATTAACCTTCCTTATTGTGCATAGTGTTATGAAGGTCTTTGAACAGCAGGATACTTTGCATACAGTATCCTATGTGGTATAAGAGCTAAAATATGCACAATTAAGCAGGTTAATATTCAGGTTTAACCTCTGTATTTCAATGATGAAACATCAACAGTGCAGTTGAAAACTCCTTTTTATGTATGAACAGTGCAAATATTTGCATGTTTTAGACTTTCTGCAGAAACTTTTTTTTAAGAAAATGTAAATTCAGAACACATCTAACCTTGCTATAGTAAGTCTTTATTAAAAAGAGGCAATTAAAACAGTAACTTTTTCATTTGTGTGTGTCCCAGACTCCTAATAAAATCAAATGAGCATTTTCAACAGTATGCAAGTCCGCTTTTCAAATGCTATGTGAATTTTGCAGTGCTGTTTCCCTCAATTACTGACTGTTGAAAGATATATTGTCTACAGGAATTCAGGCTCAATGACATTTATGATGTCTTCTAGCTTTCAAGACTTATAAATCTGTTGTTACTTAAATAAAATCCTAAACTCCCAGCTTATACTGTCCAACTTCAATTTTGCATAGTATCTTTTACCTGACAGTGGATGAAGGTAGTCTCTTTCCCAGAAAGGATGCAGCAAATTTTGTTTTGTCTGGTTTGTTACATTATCTTTCTTACACTTGGGGCTTGATCACATATCCTCTTCCCACTGCTTCTGTGTCATTGAAAGCTTTCACCATGCCAGCTGCTTGTCACTGTGTCCATTGGGAGGTTTTTGTCCCCTCCAATCTATCTGCTAGGCTGATCTGCAAATGCTCCCTTATTTGTTTCTGTCAAAATGAATAGTGTTAGCAAAACTGGGCTCATTAGACTAAATTGGCAATTTTTGACTGAAATGGGTCAAAGGATACCCATGCAAGCAGTTGCCTTGCAGATCTGAGTGAAAACTAGTATCTTATGAGGCAGTTGCAGGCTGACTGGAGCAAGAAATCCCTTCAGCAGACATGCTGACTCTCTTCAGCAGGATATATGATCAAGGACTTACTCTATAAAATCCATTTAGTGCTTTCGTATTGCATTAAAGTTTGAAATGAAGTATTCAGAGTGGGGCTAACCTACACTATCAGGGACTAAACATGCCAATCTGTCCTGAAGAGGATCTGTATGTGTTCAGACTAAATCTTCTGTGTAATACCAATCAACCTCATACATGTCAACTTTGTCACATAGCTTTGAAATAAATGTATTAATCAACGTGACAATCTATACAGAGATGAGAATCCTGTCAGGAGATTTAACGAAACATCTCTTCTCTTTCGTTTTAATTACTTGTATTTATGCTGTTCAAATCTCATATACAAACACTATCATTACTAACATAAGAATTGAAATTTGTCCTTCTTACTAATAATTATTAATTTGCCATGACATACAGATGTCACATGTATTCTAACAGTCTTATAGTGGGGTACTTCAATACTAGAAGAACAGATCAGTACCTCCTAGAAGTAACGCATCAGTATTTTACATATGTGCCTATATTTTCTCATGCTGTCAGTAGAGATGTGTGTCACTCATAGAACATGTTTCTTTAGATCATTTTACTTTAGATTTGACCAAAAAAAATAAAAAAAAGTTCATTTTGTTTTAATATTAATTTCCTTAAAATATGCTTGTATCTCCACATCTCTATATTGTTTTCTCACTCAAAAAAATAGTGACACATCAGTTTTGGCAAGTATATTTCATGCACCATTCTCTTTACACTGACTTGTTTTCGTTATATTAGTGGTTACTCATTCATCATTCTTATTTCATTTTTTAATGACTTTCTATTAACAATCTACAAAGTTTTGCTTTTCCTAGGTTTATATCTCTATTGGGTGCCTGGAAGGGAGCTCAAATGAAATTCAAGCATTAACAAAAGAAAAAGAAAAACATGGCATGAACAAGTCAGTGGCTCTAGCTAAACTTGTATGCACTGAAGTTCAAGAATATAAAACAATTTATGCACTGCAATATTACTGAATATAGCAATCCCTGTTATGTCCAGGGAAAAAACTCAGACATAACTGTGTTTTCCAAAACCAGACATCAACTGTGTTTTCAAAATAGAACATGCCAATTACAATGAAGTTTAGGAGATGTTCTGTTCTAGCTACAAGCGCTGTCTCATTTACAGTATTGGCTAGATTTTGTCTAGCTACAGTGGCTACCATCCCCTGTTCTCCATCCCACTCCACAGTTCTGCATCCCATAAATTTACACTTCCACAGCAGGAAGTCTGAGCAGGATGTGAGCGATATGGATATAGATGAAACATCATAGTTTACAGACTGCTATGCTAACATAAACCAGCAGTAACTTTAATATACTTTACATTAATGTGCCTGGCAGGAGAAAGAAAGGCAGACAGCAGGAATGAAAATGGGTTCAGCTGTCCCAAATTAATTCTTTCTATATGTGAGTCAAAGTCTAATGTGTATAATCTTTGCAGACAGAAGCTGTGGACATGACAGCCTCTTCCTCTGTACCTTAGATAGAGTCAAGGAAGGATATACAATAACAAGACAACATTTCTGAAAATAAGTGTATAAGGAAAGCCTTTGCAAATGTTTTACTCATTTTTGTTTTAGGGGAAAGATCAGTGTGCCATAGAAAGTTTAGTTACAAAACCACTTTTTTTCACTCTCTTTGACTATAAGATACATAAAGTGTTTGAAAATGTCTCTCAGATATGTAAATTTATATTTGATTTCTAAAACTGTTTTTCTCTTTGTAATTAGCCAGTTTTTTATTTCCCTTTAAATATGATCTTATAATAGTCAAATCCTTTGACAATATGATACAATTAATGCAATAATTGCACTAAGTATAATTCTTTGAAGCCATGACAGAGTTTAACACTAGTCAAGAGGTATAACTAGTTTAGTACATTTTTCCTGTGCATTTCCTTGTGTAATATTCAGAGAGTGACAGCACAATTCTGTGAGTTTCAAAATATGGTTTTGGACCTTTGGAACCTGGAAGGTCTTGATACTACTTTGCTCACAGATTCATCCTTTCCTCACATGTTTCTGGACAGGTTGCAGAGGATTCTGTATCAGGCATTACAGCTTTTTTGATTCTGGAAACAAACTCGAGCATGAATCTATGATCATTCTAGCTATACATTTCATGAAACCAGCCAAGACCATTCTCCTTCCTCTTGCTTAGATCTCTGTGCATGTATATTTCTGTATGTGGCATGCAGTGAAATAAAAAGAAAGCGCAAAAGCTGTGTGAGGGGGAAAAATGTTTAATAGGAATTGAGGTAGACATATCTAAAAAAAACATCTTTGCATTGTGACTCTTTATGGCTTGTTTGGGGCCTTTTTTCTTATTGTTGGTTTTGTTTGATTATTCATAAATGACTTTCAAAAAAGCAGTAAGACATACTGAACATATTATGATTGTTTCGTGTCTGAGCCTTGCCAGGCATACTCTAGGTATATAGGAATTAGTAACTACTATATTAGTTGCTCTTCTGTTCTTGAAAAGAGACAGAACAAGGAGGTTTTTTTTTCAAATATGTTTTCCTACATAGAACTAAAACTGAATGTAATGTCTAGTCCAAGGAGTCTAAATAAATCAATCCTTTGCCCAAAATCATTGTAAGAAAATGTGTTATAAAACCATTCATTTTTATTAACAGAAGTGATAAAACTGAATTAGTGAGCTCACTCTTTAAACTATGCAGAGTTCAGTGCAGGAATGGCAGGACATTACTTTGTGAAACCTGAAACAACACAGAACTTCTGTGGTTCATAGCTGGGAAGTTCAAGGACTAAAAAATCACATAATTCCTCCATGTTCCTTATGTGTTTCATATACCATGGCATAATGAAAGGAGACTGGATGCAGAAGGGAGTAGCTCATGTTGATGGAACACAACTGAGCATAGCCCTTCTGCATTTACTAAGAGTCACAAAAAGACTAGTCTAAATCAGTCCTTTCCTCTTAACCTGATATAATTCAGAGAAGCAGCTTCCAAAGCAAAATTATTTCTTTGAAAAGACTACACTGTACATCTGTGAAATTAATTCATCCAGTACAAAACTGGCAGAGGTATGATATCCTGATGTTTCATCAGAATGGACACTGCACAGAAAATTGGTGCCAGGACCCATGCAGGTCTACTAGCAACAAAAGGGCAATAACACAGAGTCTTTAGGAAAAAATAATACATGCACAGACTGCTTGCACCAAGGGGTCATATCATATGACCCAACTGAAGATGTCTGCCACTATAGTGAGATACAACAGTTTTCAATTTAAAATAACACATTTGGAAAAAAAAAAAAATCATATTTTCTTTCTGTCACAGAGAAAGACAAGTAATTTATACATTTATTTCCTCAAAGTGTTAATTTGGCCTTTTAGCTAATAAGCTGAATAAAAAAAATGTTATTTACAAGATGGAAACTCTCTCAGAAAATTGAATGGAAAAATATTTGGCTATACTAAACATTGTAATGAAAATACAATGTTGAAGGTGAAATAATGATGATAATAATAACAATTTAAATCTTATGTTAAAAAAAAAGAAAAAAGAAATATAGATACTCTGTTGTTAGGTAAAATAGATGAATACAGAAAGTCTAGAATTCAGAGAAACACTGGAAATTTTCACTTTCCAATTCATTTGCAAAGATGCAGAACTATAAACAAAGTGATGCATTTTAAAATAGTTCATCATTCTTTAAAATTGGTGTCAAGCACATTAGTAGACTTTACTGCCTTCTGTGTTTCAGAAGGTATGAAAACCCAGATAGAGCAAGTGTGTGTATGTATGTGTACAGTGACTAAATGATACTGTTTTATTATTACATTTATTATGCAAGAAACAGATGGCAACATACAGTTATAGCATTCCTATTTGTTCTTAAGATAGTAAAGAAAACTGTTCAACTGGAGTAGTCTGAAGACTAGTGGAGGTATTAATTTTTAGAAGACCAAGGTTTTTCTTCCCAGAAGGATTTATTTTTAAAGTATCTGTCATTTTGTACAATCCAGTTAATCCCTGTACTGATTTTGTCTGGAATAGAGTTAATTTTCTCCATAGTAGCTCATATGGTGTTATGTTTTGGACTTATGATGAAAAACAGTGTTGATAACATACCTATTGCTGAGCAGGGCTTATACAACATCAAGGTCTTTTCTGTTTCTCATGCTGCCCCCAGTGAGGACACTGGGAGTGTACAAGAATTTGGCAGGGGATACAGCCAGGACACCTAAACTCAACTGACTAAAGGGATAATCTCATGAGGTTTCCCAAAATAAATTAAATTTTGAAGGAAATGAGTTAGAAAGATATCAAATTTACATACACAGATTTTTTGATGTCTATTCTAACTGAATTTTATTTCTAAGATGTGAAGATAGTCCACACATTTTACAGATCAGAGATTTTTATAACCTCAGAAAAAGTATCTTTATTCATTGTAAAGCTGTCATGATATTGCACCGTAAAGAGAGGAGGTTTAAGGTTTCCTTTTCAGTTCTGCCACTGCCTTGACAAACAAGCAGAATGAAGTTATATAATGTGAAAAAATAAATCAGCTCTCTCTGTAAATGAAGACAATACTGACCTCCTCTATAAAGTGATTTTAGAACTACTAACAAAGAGCATTATGTAACATGTAAGTATGTTTACTTGAAGCATTAGATATATATTTGCCAACTCTGGGTGTTGCGTGGGTAATTCTTACTGAAAATGTTATTGCCTTGGGTGAGACCCTAAATTCTCATATTAAAAACATCAATGGGACCAAAATGATTTACTATTTCAAAGGAACATTTCTGTCTCATATCTCCCGATGGATATCACTGAGCTTCATCATGCTTATATACCTTATTCGCATGAGATGACGCATAATCCCATCAGAAACTGTCAGAAAGTACTAATTTTCCATTCATACTTAGGTGCACTGGGTATCATTTCGGAGAAGCAAGAAGAGTTCAGTTTCCATTGATACTTTTTGTCTTCTCATTTCCTGCCATGTGCATTTCAAATGCTTAACTGCGTACTATTCTCCTCCCTTTGTAACAAATACCTCCATACAGAAATAAATTCTACTATAGCTGTAACAAGGACATTTAATCCATTGTGATATTTCTCTGACTAAGCATTCCAAAGTGGTAATAAGGTGACCTAATTTGAGTCCTTCTTGTGTATTTATAGAATATCTGAAACAATTCATAGGTGTTATGGGGCTATTGATAATAGTCATCATACAAACTAACAATGAAATTAAAGCACATTACTGAATGTCAGTCTCACCAGAAAAAAATAAAATAAAATAAAATAAAATAAAATAGAATAAAATAAAATAAAATAAAATAAAATAAAATAAAATAAAATAAAATAAAATAAAATAAAATAAAATAAAATAAAATAAAAAGTCCATCTCTCTCTATATATATATTTTTTCCTACAATAAAGCTAAGAGTTAAAAGAGTTATTTCTCTTCTGTTTACAACCCAAAGCCCATTTCTGACATGAGTTAATGATTCATGTACAAATCTATTTACATTTTTTTCTACTACAGTAAGTAATAGTTTACGTTTGAATCATGCGCTTGAATGCTTCAATTATAATTCAAGACTAATGGGTATAGAGTATGATTGCATTTGTGAATTTCAGTAGGTGTATCACAGAATGGTTTGAGTTGGAACGGACCTTAAAATCATCTAATTCCAACCCCTCTGACATAAGCAGGGACACCTTCCACCAGACCAGGCTACCCAAAGCCCCATCCAACCTAGCCGTGAACACTTCCAGGGATGGGGAATCCACAACATCTCTGGGCAACCTGTTCCTGTGCCCCACCACTTTCTGAGCAAAGAATTTCTTCCAAACATCTAATCTAAATCTTCCCTTTTTTATTTAAAAACCACTATGCCTTGTCCTATCACAATGTTCCCTGACAAAAGGTCCCTCCCCAGCTTTCCTGTAGGCCCTCTTTAGTTACTGGAAGGCTGCTCTAAGGTCTCCCTGGAGCCTTCTCTACTCCAGGCTGAACAACTCCAACATCCTCAGCCTGTCTTCATAGGAGAGGTGCTCCAGCCCTCTGACCATCTTCGTGCCCTCTTACGGACTCATTCTAATACTTCCATGTACTTCTTTTGCTGGGACCCCCAGCAGTACTCCAGGTTGGTTCTCAAAAGAGCAAAGGGGAAGAATCACCTCCCTTGACCTGCTGGCCACGCTTCTTTTGATGCAGCCCAGGATATGGTTGGATTTTTGGGCTGCAAGCACACATTGCCAGTTCACGGTGAGCTTTTCATCAACCAGACCTCCCAGGTCCTTCTCCTCAGGGCTGCTTTCAACCCATTCTCTACCCAGCCTGTACTTGTACTTGTATCTCTAGGTATGTTTTATATGCAAAGCAGAGATATTAATTTTATCCGACCAACTTTGCCATATTGTGTCTTAAAATGAAATTTAACATTTACCTTTACCAGGATCCTGCTCTAAGGAACCTGCTTTGGCAGGGGTGTTGGACCTGATGATCTTTCGAGGTCCCTTCCAACCCCTACAATTCTGTGATTCTGTGATCCTGAAATCCTTGTCAGCTAGCTGAAAAATAATTTTGACCCCATGTCTTTCTTTGAGGTTTTTCTAGTTTATTAGTTACTTTATTGGTTGTTTTCATTTACTTGTTGATTTTTGTTGTTAATGTTGTTGTTTTTTTTGTGCGTTCAAATCTTAGTGCCAATTTTGTATGTCTTTCATATTTCCAAGTGTCAAAATTGACACCCGTTTTCTCCTTCTTTCTGGGTCCCAGTCACCCATCACAGAGGAGAACACTACCTGCAACTCCCTTCAACATCCTTCCCAGGGATGTAAAGTCCTTTTTAATATTACTCATTCTCCTTGTTGCAGCTTCCTGGGACCCAGCCTGAACGACGATAAGAAGATAGTAGTCCTCCGGTTTAATGAGCTGTGGCAGAGCCTTCCTAACGTCTCTGACAGGTACTCCAGGAAGACAACACACCTCTCTGGAGAGGTTATCCAGGCAGCAAACGGGAGCCTTGGTGCCCCCCAGCAAGGAGTCCCCGATCACTAAGACTCTCCACCTTTTTTTGTGGCACTGGTTTGGATGCAGTGCCCCTTCTGGCCCTGCTCCCTATGCTTGGTACTTCCCTCGACCTTGACATGCTTCTCAGGGCCTGGGTTCCGACTACTGTCCAGACACCTCCTATCTGTCTCCCTCAGAGACTCCTAGGAGCCCCATAGGCTGCCGATTTCTTGCTGCAGCCCGGCCATCAGCACAAGCGGTTCCTTGAGCAGGGCACACCTGCACCCATGACAGCCCTCTCTTCCCTCAGGACCCAGGGGCGCCTCCACATTCCGGAGCTCCCCACAGTCTCCAGCCTGGACTGCCACTTCACCCCTCAGAGGATCCACCTGGGTGCCCACATGAGCCCAGAGAGGCCATGTCCCCTCAGTTTGGGTTGCTGCTTTGGCCCGGCCAGTAAAACAGGTGCCCACCATGGTGAATTATAAGTTGCAAGAGGCAGAGTTCCCAGAGGAGAGGAGAGAAAGAGAAAGGGAGGTGGGAAAGGGAGGAGAGGATCCTCCCTACGCTCCTCCCTACCCCGCTTGAACCACCCTGCCTGAACTGCACTGAGTGGCAAGCCGGCCCTGTCCTGTTTGCGCGCCCTGGGTCACGGCACTCCCTAAGGGCTGCCTTTATACCATCAGGGGGGTGGCTGCTGCCACCCCTGGCTCCACCCTCAGCCCGTCAGCGCTCTTGGCGGCACAAGCATAGTGCCTGCCTGCTCGGGGAGGGGGTCCAGGGTGGCTGCTCTGACCAAACGGCTCTGCACTACGTTGTTGGGGGCTTTTAGGGGTTGGCTCCATCCACCTCCCTGCCAGGAACCCTCGCTGCAGCCGATCCACACGAGGTCCTTGCTAAAAAGATCATCTAGTTCCAACCCTCCTGCCATGGGCAGGAATGTCACCCACTAGATCAGGTTGCCCAGGGCCTTGTCCAACCTGGTCTTGAACACCCCCAGGGGTGGGGCTTCTCTGGGCAAACTGTTCCAGTGCTTCACCACCCTCTGAGTGAAGAATTTCCTCCTAACCTTTAATCTAAATCTCCCCTCTTTTTCTTTAAAACCTTTTCCCCTTGTCCTGTCATTATCTGAATGAGCAAAAAGCTGTTCTCCATCTTTTTTTATAAGCCCCTTTAGGTAAAGTTGCAATATGGTTCCCCCCTAAGTCTTCCCTTCTTTAGTCTGAACCATCCCAGCTCTCCCAACCTTTCTTCACAGGAGAGGTGCTCCAGATCTCTGATCATCTTCATGGCGCTCCTCTGGACCTGTTCTAACAGATCAACATCTTCCTTGTGCTAGGGCCCCCAGACCTGGATGCAGTACTCCAAGTGGGTCCTCACAAGGGCAAAGTAGAAGGGCACAATCACATCCCTTGACCTGCTGGCCACTCCTCTTTTGATGCAGCCCAGGATGCAGTTTGATTTCTAGTCTGCAAGCAGGCACTGCTGGCTCATGTCAAGCTTTTTGTCCACTAGAACTCTGTAGGGCTGCTCTTGATGAGCTCTTCATCCAGCCTGTACTCATGTCTGGGATTGTCCCGACCCAGGTGCAGCACCTTGCACTTAGACTTGTTGAACCTCATTAGGTTCATATAAGCCAAATTCTCAAGCTTGTCCAGGTCCCTTTGGACAGCATCCCTTCCCTCTGTTGTATCAACTGCACCACTCAGCTTGGTGTCATCTGCAAACTTTCCGAGGGTGCACTCAATCCCACTGTCTATGTCATTTGGTAAAGATGTTAAAGAGCAGTGGTCCCAGGACAGACCCCTGAGTGACACCACTTGTCATCAGCCTCCACCTGGATATAGAGCCATTGACCACCACTCTCTGGATGCAACTTTCAAGCCAATTCCTTATCCACTGAATGGTCCATCAAGTCCATTTCTCTCCATGTGGGACCATAAATATCATTCAGGTCCAGCATAATTCAACATAATCCTGGATTTGAATACATCTTTTCTGAGAGATCTAAACTGTTGTAGTCCCTACTATTAGCTACTTTTCTCATGGGAATCTGCAAGAACATTTTGCTCATGAAATGTGAGGCAAAAAGGCATCAAGTGTTTCAGACTTACTGTTTTTACTCATTACTACTTCTCTGGCTGCCAGCCCTCATCTTCTGCATCCTGTTGACAAGGTGGTTGGTAACAAACTATCACCACCACAACACCAGTGTTCTTTCCAGAGTTTTGACAGCCATGTCTTTTTGGCTGTATGCTGGAGCTCAGCATACTCAAAAAGTTACTTACATATAACATAAACACCTTCTCTTCTTCCCTGCTTATCCTTTCTAAACAATCTGTATTCATCTACAACCATGCCTGATATCCTACATCTCGTTTTGATCATGTCATTCATAGCATGCAAGGGGTGATTTCCAAAAATATTTGTATCCAATATCATTATTAAAGACACTATCTAGTGTGCTCCCAGGTAAAAATTATCAACAGTAATGCTTTTGTAAATTAAAATAGCAATGTAAATTAAAATGCAATTGTATATTAAAATAGAAAAAAAAAATAAAATAAAATGAGAAAACTAGTATTTTTCAGTCCTTTCATTTTATCCTTAAATAAAGTTACATACAGAAAATTTAAAGTCAGATTATCTATATAAATCAGCACTAAGAATTAGATTAATATAACATTACATCCTTTCCCATGATATTCTAAAAGAAGTATTTTGTTTTGGCTGCTGGATAGATAAGGTGTATATATACATAAATGCCTAGAATTACAGCAAAAACTAATTGGTTTGATACCTTTCATTTGTTTAGGGGGCTTCAGGTAGCAGTCTGAAGCCAAGTTCAACACTGAAAGATGGAAATAACTAGGAGGAAATTAGTTGACTGTGCTGACAACTAAGAAAATTTTTACAAGCCAGATTTATTTATTTTTCTTCTGAGGGTAAAGTGAAAGGCATTCATTCAGTTGAAGAACTAACGGACTTTGTAGGCATTTCCATATCACTGTATTTACAGATAGATGGCATCTTTCTACATATTTATAAAAACCTTTTGTCTCTTTCAGAACTGTGACAACTGCAGAAAACTGTTCCCTGGAATAGAATAATTTTCTGAGTTGTCTGGCAAAGCAACACCAAGAAATGTTTTCTAGATGTCTTGTCTGACTTTATGATCAGTAATTATTTATTCATTAAACATATGCAATTGGTTTATTGCATAGACCAAGCTGCCATTCAATAATTCCCAAATAATTTATTGCATAACTACATGAGAAGGAGAAGCACACGCTTTATAGTTATTGTCACGCTGTTCAATGTGTAGGGTTCAGGAATTAAAAACTTAGTGCATCTGCATATGTGGGCCCACAAGATAAACAGGCTAAAACCACTATTCACTTATACCCTTTGCCTGTTTCTCAGTACAAGTAGTCATTTCTGTTTGTCATCTTGTATATTTCATAATAGAGTGATCTGAATTACTTTTGTAGAATGATTCTCATTTTGTTTTACTATAACCAAAAGAAAATGACACCACAATTAATGGTCAACACACTACAAAGGGTAAGAAAATAACTTCACAGCAGATGCTTACTATTATTAATTGCATTATAACTGTGTTGATGTTCGTTCCTCTGTATAAATCAAGATTTTAGAAGTTACTGAGAAATAAGAGTGGAAAAATTGTTATAATAGTTATAAAAATATCATCAGAAGGAGCTGATCTCTTTTATTTTGGCTAGAGTTGACGTGATCTGTTGACCTGTAATAAACAACTACAAACATATACATCTTCATGCACTTTACTTGCATGAAGTCATAGACTAAATGTTGTATAACGACTTCTTTCAATTTACAAATTACTATATTTTTAAAGAACTGCAATAAGTGTGACATTAAAAATCCCTTAGTTATTAACTTTAGCATTGTCACAACTTGCATCTATTGAAGAAGTTTACTTCCATAAATCTAGGACTTCATTAGGATATCTTCATGTTCTCAACTGAAAAAAGTGGAAAGGGTAACACTTGCCTGGAGGAGTACAATTGCAGTCTGGATGACTGAGAAATTTTTACACAGATACATGTAGCTTCCTCAATTCACAGATGTCAGAATCATAGGAAAAATATATATAATCATGCATGCATGCAGTTGTCTCACAGATTGAGAGACTACAACAAGTGCAGATGATATGAGTCTTCTCTAGTTAGGGTCTAATTGAGCTCAATGACTATGTTCAAGTTATATAGTATAGCTTGCCCTAGACATATTGCTTAGGGACAATGGGAAGGCATTTCACATTATTGTATCACCAGCTGTAGACAAAGCCTTGTCATTTCTGTCTGTCACACATTTTCTTTGCCATTTTTGAAATCACACTTTAGTTTCATCTCCATCTGGGGCAGAAGCAGGGGCGTTGTAACATTTCAAGAAAAACTGTTTTTTTTTAGTATTTTTAGCTTGATTGGATGATGAGAGCTCTGAAAATGCCATGACACAGGCTGGTCTTTTGATGGTTATACAGGAAGTTTATAGATGCAATAGGCTGACCAACTGTACAGCAAAAAGAAGCTTGGGATGACAAGTACTACATTAGCACAGCTCATATGGGAAATGACATTTTTTCTAACAGAGATAGATATGCCCTGCTTACTTCAGCCAAGCAGGATTCTTCAGATCTGTTCTTTGGCTTTTTGCGTATGTGTTCATCAATTTTATACATGTCATTAGCACATTTTGTGGAAAGCAGGAGAAATGGTAAATCAAATTATGCCCCAACATACAAATGTAAATGAAGTTTGGCTTTGAATATGAAACTCAGGAGTTAAACAGCTTATACAAAATGAGTGAGAGATAATTTTTCAATGTTAATTATATGGAATTATATTTTTCTGAGAACAAGCTAACAGCAGAAGTAAGAAACAATTTTAGTTTTGCTAATTATTAACAGCAACCTTATAATATTATTGACCATTTGCCCTTTTGATAATTTGTAAAATTTGCACAAAGGAATATGCATTTTCTTCTTTCATCAGCACAGAAATGGAAACAGTAAAACAATTTCTACTATTCTTTAACATGGACACTGTTAATTGTCAGTAAACCCAAGAACTAAATAACAGTAATATCAGGACAGAGTTGCTGATTTTGTTAGAACTGAAAAAATCTTCAGTTCTGTAAAGATTTGCTGGCTTCCTCCCAATGAACCTGCTGGTCTTCTTAGTCTAAGCTCTTCTGGAAGTGTCTTGGATTGGTTTCTTTTGTTGGACCTCTCTCCTGCAGTAACAGTAACTGCATATTGAAGCATAAGCCATCATATCTTGTAACACGTAAGATATAGTTTGATAATTTTATTTCCAATTATGAGTTTGATGATAATTAAAAATACTGTGTCATAAAAAGTAGGAAATGGAAATTGAAATAATAATACTAAGTACTAAAAGCCAACAAGAACTGTATTTTGAATTCTTTTCAAAATCTTCTGAAAATTTCCTTTATCATATTCACACAAAGTTATTCAAAATAAAATATAACCAAACAAAACAGTCTTTACCAAAATTGCATGTTTCTAGTAGCCTAACCTTTATACAACACATATTTACAAAATCCTGGCAATGTATGATTTGCCTCTGTCATATCCTGCTTGACTAAATCCAATTAAAGCTGTTTTCTAGAACATCAACACAACACTGACAGTCCATTGGTCCAGTTTCTGCTTTATCTTCAGACTTAAGTGTCTCCATTTGTCTTGGCTGCTAGCTATTCAACATCAATACATACTAGGGGGTGACTATCTGGAAAGAAGCTTTGCAGAAAAGGATTTGGGTCCTGGTGAACACCAAGTTGAACGTGAGCCACTAGTGTGCCCTTGGAGCATAGTACTAATAGTAATAGCAGGCAGTACTTATATTTCTCTCCTTGATAGGAACAACTAGGAGAACGTCAGAACATATCACAGAATCATAGAATCATTAGGGTTGAAAAAGACCTTCAAGATCATCTGGTCCAACCATCCCCCTACCACCAATATCACCCACTAAACCACGTCCCTAAACATCACGTCCCACCTTTCCTTAAACACACCCAGGGACGGTGACTGTCCAAGTCCCTGTGCAGGGCCTTCCTGCCCTCTGGCAGACTGATACTTCTCCACAACTTGATGTCATCTGCAAACTTACTGAGGGTGCACTCAATTCCCTCATCCAAATCATCAATAAAGATATTAAAGAGGATGGGCCCCAACACCGACCCCTGGGGAACAGCACTCGTGACCGGTCACCAGCTGGCTTTAACTCCATTTACCACCACTCTCTGGGCCTGGCTGTCCTCCCAGTATAATACTCTTCTTTACCTAGAGCTCTAGGACCACAGTTAACAAGTTATCAAATGAAAACCCGATATTGATATCTAGAAACCTATTTAATGGATAATACAATAGCAGACTAATATTAAATATGATCATTTTTCAACATTAAATTTAAATAATAAATATTTTTATATAAAACTTTCTACCTCCAGATCACAAAGGCATCTATAAATTTTTGTTAATACCTTTTATGAATGTGAAAACTGCTAGATAGAGAACCAAAGAAGCTTGACTGAAGCAATACCCAAATCTACTCTCTTTTTCTAGAAAGGAAAACAAATTTCTAAGAATTCTGCATCCTTTGAAGAAAATTTTGCTTACATGACAGACACTTTATTTAATTACTGAAGACATGTTACAACTCTACTTCTATCTCTTAAAATAGAAATGTGAAAGAAAGACAGAAGAGCAACAGTGATAAAGGAATTCTAATGAATTCCATCAAAGTGATATAGAAGTGCGAAAGTTTCAGGTTCACAGTTTAACCTATGTCTGCAGCTTCATAATCGAACTTTTTTATCAAAGAAAGGAAAATGATCTTGAATGGGAAAAAAATAAATAAATGCAGTTTTTGCTTTATCAGAAAAACAGAATACAGACATAGAGTTATAGTCAAATATTATTACTGCTCCTTCTAAGACCTTCCTAGCAAGAGACAGAATAGGAAGTTTTACCAACCCAATAACCAACTTATAAGCAACATTTTCTTAAATGGTGAATGGGATGTGCCCCTCTGGGCAGTCTAAATCTATTGATGAGATCAATGACTCATGAAGCAGAAGTGTTTTGGCACTATTTCATATTGTACAAGAATGCAATTATTTCTTCTTTTCTGTGTAGTCGCCAAGATACTGTGAGCACAGGAATTAGAAACCTGTTATTGCACTGCAGTGAGTGCTTCTGAAAAGTTTAATTTATAAATTATCATATAATTTATAAACTGAGATACTTCAGAATGACTTATGCCTCTTGACAACTAAATTGTAAGTATACTTAATAAATAATGCTGTTACTTTGTATAAATATTGTTTTATTAAATGTTGTGAGAAGAGATCCAAGTAATTACTGAATGATAATTTTAATATACTGGTGCTTAGATTTATTTTCTCACTCCATCATATTTGTTTTCCTCATAGTTAAAAGAAAAACAAACAAACAAACAAAAACAGTAGTGCAGGAAGGAAAAGGTGCCATAGATTTACTTTTCTCAAAGACTATTTGAAAGATTCTGGCTACTATTCAGGACAGTTATCCTTATCACTGTAGTATTTAAGAATTTTCTATATGGAATTAATATTATTAGTGGACCATTTTATGAACGTGTAGGAGTATCTGGCAAGTTGTTGTTTCTTTTTCAAGGAAATTTCAAGACTTCTCAAGGTAAAGACATGCTTAGGAGAAGAAGAGTTTCCTGAATGTGTAAAGAAAGACATTTCTTCAAACTGCATATGGTGACCAAGATTTAAAGATTATTTACCAGAAAATATTTTGAGACATCTCATAGGCCTAACAAAAGCCTTCTCTAAACCTTAAGTTAAGGTGGAAAAACTACCTCATACATTTACATAAGTTTTTCTCGCTATTTTCTGAGCATTATTTGTCTTGCTTTGTTTCAAACTCTGAAATATAAAATCTGATTTCTTGTAAACATTAGATAACAGTGCTTGCAGTTCTAGTTTGTCAGAAAACTTTTTCACACTAAGAGTAAATAGCCTAGTTTAAAGAGATCGCCTGTTGGGGATGAACCTTGATGACTTGTATTTATACTTGGTTAAGAAGACAAAGTTCATATAACAAAGTGATGAAAATAAATGTTTAAATAAAAAGAAATAACTTTCACAATTGCCTGTGGTTTCTAGGTCACTGGAAAATTTCCCATAATTCTAAATAATTCTATTTTCCATAAACTCAAGGTGACGGGAGCATCTTTAAATAGATTCTTCCTTTGTGAGTCGTATAAGTCCTGACAAAGGCTGATGGATTTGATTATTGGCAGCTTTCCACTAAACAATGGAATAAAGACACAATTTCTTCTTAAAGTAACAGGAGAAGGATTTGTCTGTTACTACCACACAGCTAAATAGAAACACATAAATCATAATAGCTATATAGTCAAGAACAGATCATACCTACTCTATAATTAACTATCTTCACTGGTTTTACATATCTTTAAGATTTTTCTATATAAAACCTCTTTTAAGATAGATTGCACTATGTAAAAATAAATCATACTATTTTGAAAAAGCTTCATTTAACATTAAAACAAGTACTAGAAAGTCACTGCACTGATAAGCAATAATGTCATTATCCAAAATAATTAGAAAATAACTATTTATCACCTTGGAAATCCCAAAGTACAAATTAGAAGAGGGTACAGATTGTGACCCCTAGGACTCAGCAATGATGACTACTTATAACTCATAAAACTAATATTATCTAAAATCCATTCTGAAAAATAAATGATCAATAACATTATCTCCTTTTGCTTATTACCTCGTTATTTTAAAAGTTCGTAACTTGTACTTTTGCTAATTTCATTCTCAATTTTCATTCTCAGAAATTATCTGTTGGTGGGTTTTGTTTGTTTGTTTTTGTTTGTTTTTGGTTTTGTTTTTCAAAGTGGAGACAAACTGTAACTTCCAAGTGATACTTTTTCTCTAATTGCTTTATCAAGCACTATAATTCTAGAGGAAAAGAAACCATATCTGCATAGTAGCTAAGAGTCTTTTAAAATTGCCCAGTATTTCTTTCCTCTAAATATTTTGGAGCCTCCATACTTTATTTCTCCTGGCCGAGACTGTCATCTCCTTAGTAGCATCCATTGCAGGGTGACTTGACAGAGGTGAGTGGTACAGGAAGAGAAATACCTCCTCCTGCTTGAAAGCTATAATCTCAAAGTAGATGCTTTCTGTGCAGTGGATAGATGTCTGTATTAGATGCCCACACAATCTGTCATTTGAAGGATTATAGGGAAGGAATAGGGTACAGTAAAGAAGACATCTATGGCCTTGTACACCCAACTGTCTTTAGCTACCACATCAGGGAGCTGCCATATGATTTAGGTCCATAAGGTCTTAAAAGACCAAACAACCATAGACAACAGATGAATACTTTGATCCAGTACATATACTTATTAAGGAACTATTCTAATATTCCGTTTTACAAGCGGGAGGAAGTTAACAATCTGGCTTGGCATATAGATATACATAAAAGGTCTACAGCTATTGTGGCTGATGTTTAGCAGCCAGGAGACAGAAAGTGGTTGTGGAATCCTACTGACAAAATCCAGTGTTTGTAGTGATTGTAGTAGTAGTTTGTAGTGATATTTGGTGATATGGACATCATCTATGGTCTTCCATGATGCAAGTTCCTGAGGCAGGTGAATGTATGTTCAGGAAACGCTGTAGAGACTTCTTAGATTGGCCACGTAAACAGTCACTGTATCTAATGGGTATGCATTTGTCCTTCTGCCCACAGAAATGGTGTTAGCAGTTCTAAATATATTTCACAGTACAAGCTGGTAGCCAGACTATTCAGCTGATTCCCTTTCACACAAAAACAGAAAAGCATGCACTGTTTTTTTTGGTTTTGTTTTTGTTTTTGACAATGATAGGCAGCAGCCTAAGATCAAAGCGTTATATCTGTCTCTTTAATGCTAAGAGAGAAATTAGTTGTTAATGGTAAATTAAACACATATCAGTGTTTCTTAACACTCACGAGGAAGTCTTGGTTTCTGCCCAGTAGCATAGTCCAGTTCTACAGTTCCCTGAAATAATTGGTCTGTAGTAATATAATCATATTAAATTTGCAAAAGTTATTTTCATGTGATTTATTTATTATTATTATTATTTTAACCATTATTATCATCATAGTCTGAAAGATCAAATCACTAGTCCAGGGAGTAGTAGACCATCAGTTGTCTGGGGTATACACTGTTTCACAAGCTTTTCCAAGCTGTTTCAGAAAAAAAAAGAAAAGAAAAAAAAAAAGAAAAAAAAAAGTTACAGGGACAATAGAGGTAAAACCTGCCACACAAAGGCAGCTTATTCCTGTTTCATCTGTTAATTGACTTTTGCCCTGAAGCGAGCAAATTTGCATCGCATCTATAAATCTTTGTCTTTGATGTAAGAATAAATGTTTCAATTAATCATTAACATAGATACCTTTCTTGAAATTCTATCCTGTCCTCACTGATAGTCCCTGCAGGAAATAAGAACTCAATTACCAATGCAATTGCTATCAATCAGTCTTCAACAGAATAAGCTGCAGTTCAGGCTCCAGCAGTTTCACAACAAACACATTATTGCTCTGCTATAACAGTGGTGCTAAGTAAGTTTAATGAGTCCTGTTGGGCTTTGACAGTTAACCATTAGTATGTCTTTAGGAGAACTGCAACTTCCAAACTACTCCATTTCTATCTGATATAGTATTAAGAATTATTAATTTGTCATAAATTCTTGAGCTACCAGTGAAAAGAAACCTGTGCTGTGGCACATTTGTGTCTCTATAACTTTTCTTTGTGGAGTATTAGCAGCAGTATGCATTTTCTGTTGATGGGTCAAATACATTTAGTGCTAGCAGGGACAAATGGCACCAAGACTGGTGCAAAGTAGGGCTGCACACATGCAGATAGCTTGGTAATTGCTAGGACCAGAGTATCTCCCTGGTTTTTGTGCCTCAAACTCATTTAGCGCTATGGTGACATGGGGAAGCCAACTGCAAGTCCACCATGGAGGACTCTGATGAGAAGCAGATGCAGGGACTTTGCATTTCCCTTTAATCTTCATGAGGTTCATGCTGGTCCATTCACCAGTCTGCTAAGGTCTCTATGAACAGCAGCACCATCATCTGGTGTTTGACACAGTCCTCTCAGTTTTGCAACACCTGCAAACTGTTGAGATTTGCTCTGTCCCATCATTCAGGTTATTAATGAAGATGATAAATAGCATTGGCCTCAGGATCAGCCCCTGAGGCAAGCCGCTGGTGACTGGCCTTTAGCTGGACTTTGTGCTGCCAATATATGGTCTTATCCCACTGTGATTCTCTGATCCCAATGAGATTGTAACCCTGCAACTGCATACAGACCTCTAATTTCTCCTGATTACTTCCCTTACTACAGGTGTTTGCATAAAAGCACATCAGAGAAATCCTCGGTTATACCATTTTCCCAGAAAAGAGCTTCCCCCATAGTGCTGTCCTGTAAGCAGTTCCTTTCTTGTTTGCACATACTTGATGTGGACCCTTCAACCACCACTTTCTAATTGGTTTCAGAAGTCTGCCATCTACACCTGCCCACACCTTACCAATCCAGTGCATCACTTCATCTCTTGACTGTGGGTTTACTTCTCTTAACCCCACCAACCATTGTTTAAAGTTCTTCTCACAAAACTGGACAACTTGTTTGCAAAGATAGTTTTGCCCCAGCCAAAGAAATTAGCTGAAGATTTTGTGGATATGCTTTCAGCTTTATGAATTTTGAGAGGTATACCATTTATCACAACATGAATGTCAGTATTACTATCTATGGCAAAGTCAACACAAAACACTCTCTCTTCAGAATATTTCATAATATTTTACATTTCTTACTTCTAGATATCTGGGATCAAACAGTGTTAAGAAAAAAGCCCTATTTTTTAATGAATGTGTCATTTATTTTCTTCTTATTAATACCTAAACAAGTTTCCACTTACATAGTGAAGAATGAAGATTGCAGCTTTTCCTTTTCTATTTGGAAAACTATCTGGGATCTATGTAACTTGAAAAAGTTTGTCATTGTCATTTAATGAGACATTTCTTCAAACTATATTACTATAAGATTAGAAATATGTATGCATGAAACTCATAGCTACTTGAAGTACAATGACCCACTGTGATGGAAAGTTATTCTCAGAAATAACGTATAGGCCAGTTGATGTTTGCAGGAACACTTTCACAGTTCTAAACATTAGCTTTTCCTTTCTGATAATACTATGTCTGTAGACACTTAAAGAAGCCTTTCCTCTTAAAATAAGTGAAAGGACAAGCATGAAAATATTTTCTTTATTCTTAGTTGCTTTTTAGGTACCAGATTTGATGATTTGACATTATATCAAAATCTTAGTCAGATTGCTGGAGACATCTCTACCAAGGTTAATATTTCCCTCAGAATATAATATCAGAGAGCCCTAGGCAATAGTGTGTAATCCCCTGAAGCTTCTTGTTACCAGGCTGTGTATTATACAGGCTTACATTTTCATAGTTCACTTAACAAATCAAAGAGACATACAGCTGATACCTTACATCTAGTTTGGCACTCCATTATAATAGCTTTAAGTGTTTCATTTTAGACTTTAAGCTCTCTGTATCGAATACCATTTGCAAGTATTTGGCCCCTAGGTTTCTCCTTGAATCTGTCCTCCACTGTCTTTTTCTGCTCTTGTTCCCTGTGACATTTTCTACACCATAGCTCCCAGCTATCCCTCAACCACAAAGGTAGTTGAAGCAGCTTCCAAAAATACCAGCTCCCAGGAGCAGTCCTTCTATGCTTGTAGTCTCCACTCTGTGCAATAAATGAATTCATGATTTTCAATTCCCAGCTGACATTAATAGCAGCAAGGAGCAAGAAGCAAGTTAATGTTAATTTCTTCAGGTAATGCGTGAAAGCAGATAGGGAAAGTTTGAAAGGTCAACATCTGCTGTCATGACAGAAAGTTACAAAACTTGATTGGTCAGTAAATGTCAACACCATGTTCTAAAATCTACATGCTATCCTTCAATTTAATCTTAGCTTGCAGCCCTGCTAGAGATCATGCAACGTTCCTTTAAGGGTTTCAAAAACCCTTAAGTTTGAAAACGGAGTTGTGTGATTGCCTTCCCATGGCAGTAAAGCACTCGTAAATTATAAACTTGTCATTTAATCAACATAGTAGGTAGTACAACTCCTGTGACTTTTTTATATCAATTTTCAGGGAATGCTGAAGAATCCATAATGATTATATACCATAAAGAACTGCAGTTCCAACTGTTGCCATGGTATTACATACTCCTCTTCAGTGACTAGAATGTAAAACAGATTATGAACCTAATTGATTGTCCCCTGCACCTCACAGAGATGTTTTATTTTGGTCCCTGCTTTGTTCTCTGTTTTGTCTCACAATACATCAGACGCAAAACTACATTGTTTAGTGAATTGATGGCATTAATTTAGAGGAGAGCAGATGCATTTTCTAAAGCAAAAATATGATGACCAGCTCTAAGCAGATGGGAGTGAAAATTATATCTCCTTTGTCTAGATGGCAAATAGCAGTGCCTGTTGGAAAACATATTCTCAGCCTATGTTTATGTAAAATTTTCTGTAGGGTATAAGGCAATACTGAACAAGTGGAAGCTAGAGACAGAGAGGGGAAGAGTGTGTGTATGTGTTTTCCCACATCCAGATAGCATAAACAATTATGTACAGCTCCAGCAGTAAAATGTGACTGCAAGCTTGTGGTCCTAAATGTAACTCAGATAATCATGTTAGGTGTTGTCCTTTACTAATTGTAAAGATGCACAATACAGATGACTCCAAGTGCAGGAAATTTCATCCTGTCTGATGAAATGCTGTGTCCTGTTCTGCCCAACCTTCCCGGGTTCAGCTTTACATCACCTAGCCTTGTTGTATCTTTTAATTTCCCTGGCTTGCCTCAAAAGTACCATGATATAACTTGCTTGATCCATCTGATGATGGAGGAAGGAGAGCTAGAGGAAAGATGCATTCCCTTCTTAGTGAGTTGAAGCTGAATTTTTGTGTGAGTCAGTACGGGGAAGGAAGTAGAAAAGAGAGAGGATTAGCAAATCTCACTTGTACTCATATGAGAGAATGGTGGTGCCATCTGCATGGTAAGGAAACCCCTATGCTCTTGAATTTCCCAGCAAGTTCAGGTAAGATGGGAAATGTGGTGTACCGAAGTAAGAGGGAGAGGCACAAACCACCTTCCACAAATTAGTGGAGGTTATTTTGCCAAAATAGCCTCCAAAAGATTTAGTACTATTTCAATACCTGATGTGACACTGAAAAGCCCCTTTTAATTTTTGGTATCAGCTTCATGTGTGTTCACCAGTAGATAGCTGTGCAAGGTTCACTAGATGAGTTAAAACAGTCATTACTCCATTCTGCATTGAAAGCATATGGCATGTGGTTAAGGAAAGGAATTATGTCCTGTATTTCTATATATTCAAACTGATTTGTTTTGCTTCTATATGTGCCAAAAAGCAGAGGTGGAGGAGAGAATGAGACTATAGAACTGGTATCTATTTTAATAATTATATTTTCCTTACCAAAAAAAAAGTGGAAATTTAAGAAGAAAATCACAGAAATAATATTTGTGAGTTCTAGAAAGCTCTAGAAAGTTCTAGAATTTAACTGATTTCACCTTTCTATTTACTCTTTCCTTGTCTACTACTACTCCATGTGGGATATGATGGTTTGTAAGATACAGAAAGCCAAAAAGTTACTAAGGTTTTTAGAATTCTACTACTAATACTGAAGACTCATCCCCAAACTTTCCAGCTTTCTAAATAACTGCTTAAAATTATGACTACTATTCCAATATTAGACAAGGTTGTCTGCTGTGAAAGTAAATCAGGAAAGTAAAAGGGGAACTGCATAGTTATTTTTGTGGGCACATATTTGGGAGACAAAATAGTCTTCTACACATCTCCAGTGCCACTTTCAGAGGTGGTCCTGAGGCAAAATATTCCCCAACAGTTATGGCTATCTGCATATCTTGTAGTCAATGTGACATCATGCCTGAAAGATTCATTCAGCTTCCAAAAGATCATTCTTCACCAGGAGCATCCACCCAGTCAATGCCAGTAATATAATCTTGAAAGGATTACAGAAGTTATACTGTTCCTGTCACTAAATACATTACTTAATAGGTCAACAGATTTTCCTACTCTTTTAGTCCCATCTATTTATTTTACTTATGCCTTTAATTTAATGACACTACTTTTCCTGTGTCTCAAGTGAAAGGTACTGAAAATAGCAGGACTGGGGTTTTGGCACAAGCTTCTCTTATACTGCCAATTATTTTGCCTCTCATTGATCTGGTAATACGTGCCAAGTCAATGGTGCATGGTTACTCTAATAGCTCCTCTCATCACTTGTTCTCCTTATCTCAACCACAATCACTGAAGCAAAGAACCTTACTCTACCTTTTAAATATAATTAGATGAGTAATTTGTATACGGATCCACTCACTATTGATTTTCTTTAACACTCCCTCTCCCCCAAAGTTATGTGTAGTAGAAATGGTACATCTGCTCACACATACATTTAGATTGTTAATGATTCTTTTGAACATCTGTTATACTGCTACTGAACAGTTGTGGTTTCTTTAAGAAGGCACAAGGGACTGGACCTGTGCCACCTCAATCTTGGCAATTTTTTTGAGAAAAACACCTTTGGGAGCCATTTATATATATGGTGCCGTATCGACATAAACTATGGCTCACTGTTTCATCACTTCTTTGCCCATTATGTTATTGATCAGTCTGTACACTTATTCACTACTGGAACACAAACTGCTTCACATTTTTGTTTCATTGCTTGCCACTCAGATGTGCTTAATATCAAAATGCCATAACTATTAAGTCACTTAGTCAAGTAGGTTATGTAGCTGAACAACAGCTAGGATGAGAAACTCACATCAGAAAATTCATCTGGGCTAGGAGATGCTGGCAGCAATTTGTATGATAATGTAACAGAAGCAACAAAAACTAACCAAGCATATTTATGTGTGGGAGGAGACAAACAATTACAATAGTGAACATCTAACGTGAATGTGTATTTGTTTTCTTGCTGGTTGTCCCATGTAAGCAAACAGTGCAGTGATTTATGTGGAAGAATCATTATGGGCAGAATTAATGATGATTTCTAGGGTAGATTTCAATAGCTGCAATTGACCACTAGCATAGTTTTCACTGCATGTGTGCTACTGCAGCTACTGTTCAACACAGGGATCAAAAGGGAGAGAACACAGATGGGGGACAAAAACTCTTGGAATATGTTAAACCTTTCTTCACACTGATTTGATTAAATAAATAAATAAATAAATAAAATCTAGCCAACTGCAAATTCATCTATCAGATACTGATAATTTAGATTCGGAAGCCTCCCTTCTTTTACTTGAGCAGAGATAGTAAACAGCTTTAGTAGGCCTCATAAAGGATGATGGACAGGTATTCGTTCCTATCTTTTATGGCCTCCTTGCAACACTAACTTTCTCAACACTCGCATCACTTTTTTTCCACTTGACAGAAATGCTAGGAAGCAAGGGAAAGACTTCATGTGATTTAGGGACTTCCCAAGAGAAGTACTCAAAAAACATGCCCAGAAACCTCCAGCTCTTATCTTTAATTTTCTGGAATTTCATGGGGATCAATATTCTCTCCTATTCAACATCTGTCTAAAACCATTAAGAGAAACAATGAGGTAAAAGACTGAAATATAGAAATGTTTGTAAAACACAGATAAAACACAACTCAAAATATTTTTTACTATGCTTGACTCTGTGATTACCGAGTGAGTACTGCTCAAATAAGAAAAATTATGGTTGATTAAATCTTATCTCTAACAAGGGAAAAGTGCAAGATTAAAAGTTAGTAGTACTGAATTTTTAGCTAGTTTACAGCTAGTGGTCATTGAAGATTCTTCCCATTCTGATAGAACATTACTTGACCTAAAACTTCTACTCTAGTAGAGATTTGTAGGTTTTCATAAGTTTTAACTCAGACTTCAGTAAACTGTTCCTACAACTGCATAACTGCTGAAGCTGTACATTATATCTAATCTTTGTTGTCTGATGTAGCTTCAGATTCAATGATCTTTGGTATTAGACTGGCAGAAAAGAGATTATTCTGAGGCAGGATACTATGAAAATTTTGGATCCATCAGATTCCTATTCTGATTTTGCCAACTATGAATTTCCTGGAAAATTTTCCTAAGAATTCTAAACACATACATGGCAAGAAGGGACAATTGTCATGACTTAGCCAGACAAACTCTTGAAGAACTCAAATCACAGAATTTCAACTAATTCAAGACCACATCTATGGTTTGCAATTGAAGTGAAGTAAAATTTTTATTTTCAGACTTCAAACTCCAGAAATTTCACCACATTCTAAGTTACCTTTTCTTCCAGTGATCTAAATCCTGGTTTTTTGTGGGTTTTTTTTTGTTTGCTTTGTTTTATTTGTTTGTTTGTTTGTTTGTTTTGTTTTGTTTTGTTTAGTTTTCCAGTTTAAAATTACAGAGGTTCCAAGCAATGGACGTTTTAGTTTTGTCTGCTAAATTAGATATATTTGCACTACAAGGGTACTAATATTCTTAACTCTGACCTGTGCATTACTGGAATAGTGTGGATGTACTTTGTGTATCTCATTCCTGTTTTTATCAGTAGCTATTGGATGATAAGGGCAAGTATCTCCTACTTCAGTTATATATCTGAAACTTTGGTAGTTTTTTTTAATCTAAATTTAAGTATCAAGAGTTGAAGAACATTGCAATATTCAACTTTATTTCTTTTATGAGACCAATTCCTGATGTGAGAGACTTACAGCATTATAACACTTGTGAGAATTCCTGTACATGGAGCCACAAAATTTTCAAGTAGAGCTGGATGGTTGACTTTGCTTCATCTGAGAAAAGAAATAATGTTGTAGCTATTTTCTCTTGCAAATGAATTGGAGAGAAGCCTGATCAGAGAGAAATAGTGACTTAACAGCTGCTATGTACTTGTTTCCCATTCTACCAGCATGTTTTCAGCTTTCAGAAAACAGTTGCAGTCCATGTTTAACAACAATCTCAGTGGCCAAGCCATCTTCTTTTCCAGAAGGAATTACATGAAATCCCGCCTGAATATAAAAATGTCTTCAAGGGAAGAAAAGAATGTAGCAAGAAATCGATTAAATTTGCCAGTATCTTCCCTACAGAAATTTAAATTAGAATCTGTCTAAAACTCTTTCTATATAAAATTTCTTTCTATACCTAGTAGTTTTTACCATGTGTAGATGTGAAACATCAATATGCCTCAAGCCACTGTATTTATATAAATAACTCATATTTATATGGTGCCATTCCGCCGTGAAAGCAGAATTGCAACCTCTGGTGGATGAATGAGTTATGAACCTGACAGTTCCTGTATGGAATTATAAATGAAAACATGCATTATGTCTCTGTAAAAATATGAATTGCATTAAAAAATATTAATTAATCATTATAAATTCCCCTGCATATCACTTATGATGAGATTTTTTTTTAAATGGTTTTCTTTTTCCATTTTCAATAAACAAATAATTATTTTTACTGTTTGTTAAGAAAATGTTGGCCAACATTTTTATTAGAGAAGTAGCCAACTTCCTATTTTACAATGTTCTCCATAGATGTTGATTAATTAAGTGATAGGAAAAACATATTAGAAAGTGTGAACATACAAGAAGATCATCTGTAATTATTAACTAAATTAAATGGCAGACATTTTAGTTACTGTCTTTCTGTTGCATATAAATTAATTACAAGGCTTGACATAAATTTTGAGAGCTAAATGTTTTTGTTTTTTCTTCCATCAAGTTTCTCAGTAAAAACAATATTAAACTACTATATGAATAGGGAAATTAACTGTGTGAATACAGATGTTTTAAGATGGGAAGAGGGAAAAAAATTACAGGCCCTCTGCCCCCCCGCTCCCCCCCCCAGTATATTTTTCCAATTATTCTTGCTATCTAGAAGGGGGGGGTTGTTTGTTTTTTTACCTGTTGTTTTCCTCTATGTGTGTGTGCATGGTGTATGACAAAAGTTTTATCAGGCAGAGGTTGAAAGTATTTTCAAGCAAATATAAATTTTAGAAAATTGCTTTAATTAAGCTTAGAACTAAGAGATTGTTGCAACTTCAAAATAAACTATGTTTTCTTTTCAATTGTGCTGTAGTAGTTACAACCCAGACGTTGCACTACAGTAAATTTAAAAGTGAAACTGACTAGTTAAAATATGACTGAGTTAATTTTCATTGTCTGAGATACAATACCTGTAAAGGACCTATAAGCAAAGTACATTTTCAGAGTTCTGTTAGTCTGAACAGATAAAATAGCCATTAGTGACAAAGTAAAAAAGAAGTGCTTGTCTACGATGTAACTTTGATTTAACAGTCTCTTACAGAAACAGTTAAGCTTGACACTGTTTTTAAGATAAGTTATTCAGACTGAAAGATAATTCTGTTCCAAGATACCTACCATCAAACCAAACTAAGCTTGGAGTTTTTACAAGGGATGCAATAAACGTCATTTTGTTAATGTTTTTTTAGTACTTACAAGTTCATTGAAGAGTTTGGTGATGAACAGAAGAAATAAAACTCATTTCTTATAAGTATAAAATGTTTGTATGTACCAGATTTCACAATTTTCTCCCAAAATAGACTGCAGTCTTGTGCTACGGTACTCAGTATCATCTGCAAAGATGCACTGAATGAATTCCACAGCTGAAAATACCTGCTTTCTCTGTGTCTTTTGTAATAAACTATAATGTTACAAACATTTTACAGGTTCACACTTATTTTGTCAAAATGTTAACTTGGGGAAGTGGGGATAAGACCTATAAAAATTGGAAAAAAACTTTTATTGTGAACATTTTTCCTTAAATATTTAGGACTGCACAAATATTTCTAATCAACAGAATATTTCATTAACAGGTAAAAGGAAAATAAGGATTCTATTTTTGGTGAAACAGAATAGATTATATAAATCTGTTTAGAGAGTCTTACAACATCAACAACAGATTATACCAGCATCCATTATCCTTTCACATTGTCACTGTGTAGGATTTACTTGAAAAAATAACACAAACTGTCAAGAGAAGAAAAAAAAACCTTTATTGGTGAACAATCCACTTTACACAAAGCATGTTATTTAACTGAAATAAGATAACAGGGAAAGAAAAAAGGGGGGAAAAAAAGGGAAAAAAAAAAAAACGGGGGAAAAAAAGGGGAAAGTATAAAATGCAAAATCTTACCCATGCATCTGAGGCTATCAAACAAGAAACACGGCAGTGTAATCATCTGCCTGATATACTCTGTAGAGCAGGTTGGTGAAAGGTCCCTCACCTCTGTGTAATGTTGTGCTCTGGGGCAGGAGGAAGACAGGTATCTACAGTAGCATCTTTGTTTTCTTGTTCTCCTGTTCCAAAAAAAAACAAATAAGTATTTGTACATCCAGGGACAAACCCTGGACACATTAACACTTTGCCATGCAAGAAGCAGTTCCTTCATTTTCACTGGAAAAGCAGTTTTATTTCTTTTCCATAGAAAAAAAAAAATACAGAAAATGTATATACCTGTGCTTAGTCATTGTCAGTACAAATCCAGTATAGCACGTAACTATAGTTATAACTTCCAATTTTTAAGTACTGCTTTTAGAAAAAATACGCTGAGAATGCTCTGATTTTTCTCTGATGTGGTTTCCCATCATGGAAATATATTTATTTGTTTATTTATTTATTTATTTGTTTTACCTGAAGAAAAATTCTGAAAATAATTATGCCATTTTAAGTTTCTCTCGTATTCTTCTGACTTTTTCCAAGGAAACAAGATGGGCTACCTGTAATTATTTGACTACATATGTTTTTAAAGACACTTGTTATTGCAAGAAGGATTATTTTTTTTCAGAACAGAGCCTATTTTTTCATAATTTTTATAAATATAGTAAATAATAGTATCATATAATCACACAATACTATAGAAAAAATGGAAATTGGTATAGATCTGTGCAGACACAAAACATTCGAAGTTATATAGTTTTTTGTATGTTTTTGGATCCCCGAGAAGGAATCCTTCCTAAAATATGCCCTATTTACCACATTAGCATTAAAATAACTGATCGTATTGGTTCTAAAATGCATTTCCATTTAATATATTTGGAAGCAGTGCCTTGAAGAAAATTGTGCTGTGTTGAAAGGAACATTCTGTCTACTAAGCTACTGCCTTAGACATATCTTATTTTGTGTTTAATGTAAGTGATGCGTATGAATTCCTGCCTCTAGTATGCAGCTATAATTTCATCTAATGTCAGTGCATACTGCCTGTGCTCACTGTCTCTTAAAATCAGACTGCTTAGCAAGTTACTTATCATTCATTTAAGGAACTCCAAAAAAAATTTTAAAGCAAAACAGTGTTGAACATTCATGTTCACAGTAAATACCTTTGAAGACATAATGAATAATAATTATTCTTTCTTCTTACATGTGGAAGCCTCTCTATTTATCTCTTTTGAAGTTCATTGTTCCTTTTAAAGTTGGCTAGAAAGGTAGGAAGCATGTAAGCTTAACCACTCAGATTTGATTACTTAATTCACTGTAGACATAACAATTCTTGTTATAGACCCAGAGGAGTGATTTAAAGTTTGCTTCTCATAACAAACATTGTCATTTGTCTCCAGCTGTAGTAAGATTCATTGTGAGATTTATCTCAACAGACAATTTTTACCAGCTTCTAGTAAAATGCAAACTGACTAAGCCCAAACTAGTAATTTAGATTGTCTCTACAGACAGTGGGGAAAGAGATGACTGATCCCCACTATTTTTAAATGAGATTGATCATCTTATCTAAGTAATTATTTCTCTTCATTGCCTATAAAGCTTCTGGACCTGCTTAAGACATTTAAGGCATTCTGTGCTTAAGCAGCCAAAGGTAGGTGAATCTCACCTTAACCTTTTTGCCTGATAGGCCATCCACTTTGTGGAAATTCTGAAAAAAAAAAAAAAAAAAATCACTCGAGTACTGTAATAATCTGTCAAGAGTAAGAACTACTAAAGCATACCAAACTGCACAAGACATTAAAAATAAATAATATTCAAAGACATTGGTTTACCTAGTAATGAAAAGAACACTCATTAAGCATTAAGTTTTATTGCATTGATTAAGATTGATACAAATAATATTGTCAACATTGAGCTTCATTTCAGAAGTTTGGATGCATGAAAAATGACCAAAATTTCCTGGAAAATCGTCTACCTTTCATTATATTTATATTTAATATTGCCAAAATTTATTCTGTTGGTTATGAAAATGGCTTGCAGAATAATTCTTCTAGTACACATCTTCCTCAAAAAAAAGAAGGATACCAGTGACTGAACTAAACTTTCCACCTGACTGAATTGAACTATTTGAACTGGAAATAGTCGAGAAAACACTCGTTTTCTCACTCACTCTCCACTGGAACATAAACCCAACTGGTTTATATTGGCATAGAAGAAGTCATAGCACAGGGTGAGTAGAAAATACTCATTAAAGAAATATCCTTTACTTAGACTTTCAAGATGTTTTTGATAAAATCCTTCACAGGAGATTACAGAAAGAGAAGTCACAGAATAAATGATAAAAGTGTTGCTTTATATTAGAAAAATGACTAAGAGATAGGAAAACAAAGTGTAGATATAAGTGTTCATTTTCCACATGGAAGAAGGTTAATAATGATATGCCCCTACATTTCTTCTAACAGTCATGGTACTTGACACATTTATTACACACTTATTAAAGTCCCAAAGAAAAAGATAAACAGAAAAATGGGTTGAAGTCTTTTACTGAAAAGTAAGTAGGTCAAGAATAAAAAAGAACTCCATGCATAAAAAAATCTAGATAACAAGCTGGTGTAACACCCAAGGATATTCCTACAGCAGAAGCAGAGGTAAATATTGTATGTAGCCACTTTACATTAATTCATGCATAATGTTATATGAATATGTTACATATATATATAACTATTCATATAATATATATATATATATAAAACTATTCATATAACATGTATGTTATATGAATAATTGCCAGGATGGACTATATTTAATATAGTTCTTCAATGTAGTTAGGGAAACAAAAGAACTGCAAAACAAGTAAGATGATAATTTCTACTGAAGAAAAATAGAGCATTGAAAATGTTTTACCACGTTTCTGTGGATTGTTGGCATGCCATTAGAAAAGTTCTAGAGAAGACATAAAAGAACATAAAGTAAGACAATATATAAGGGAAAAATTAAAACATTATACCTTAGTTTTAGGATGTCAATGAAAAAGAATTGATATTGTAAAATTATTTTAAATAATTGAAAAGTTAACTGACTCATAATAATTCATATTACTAGGACAAATTTCACCCAAAAAAGCTAAAAGGCAACAAGTTTAAGTTTTTTGTTTCATTATACAGTCTCTAAATGACCTTTGGAATTCCTTGTCACATTGCAGTTATTACTAGGATTAGGCCAGAAAAGCACTTAGATGAGCTGCTTCAATTGCAGCCAGAAATATTTTCACTAAATATTACGAAAATCTTTTGAACATTTCAAATAATGAACCTATGGAAAGTGTTCCTGAATGTGACTGTGGAATCTCCGTCATTGTGGGTCTCACTGTACAAACTGAACAACTGTACAGGTTGTACAAACAACTTGTAACAGTAAAACTTTGTTCCTTTCTGCAGGTGTGAGATTTAATGACATACTGCATTTTCTTCCAAATGTATCATCCCATTAATTTGGTTTGTTACTCAAGCACCAAAAATAAAGGTTATTTTCTTATAGTAGAGCCTAAGTACGCAAGCTGCAGTTTTAAAATAGTCATAAATATGATTTATTAAAACTCATCAAATAGTATTAAAATTGGTGGGGGAGGGAGGTGTAGGACGACAACTATTAATAACAGGAAAATCTGGGAAAAGGGGATACTGCTACAGAATATGTCAGTTTATATGTTTATTGATGAATTAATACAAAGTAATTTAGTAAGATGTTTTTAGCTATTACAAAAAGGTTCGTCTTATCTTACTGACTGAAGAGTAAAAAAATGTTTTTATAACTAGGCAAAAGTACAGTGAAATTCAGTGAGAATTTGTTCTGCATGGTAATGCAGTAGCTGTCCCTGCAATGCAGAGTTGTTTTAGTTTTATTTTACTAGGCAACATTTGCGTTTTAATACTTCAAAACTTTGAACACTGCAATGTTAAGTACAGCCAATACTGTTCCAATTGAAAAGCATTTCTATATGAAATTTCACATTTGCTTTTAACAGGTACTCAGGAAAGTCCATACTTTTTAATTAAGGTTAAAATGTTACCATTTCCATCAGTGAACACTGTAGAATATATTTTTGGATCTAAAATTTCAAGTAATACTCGGAAAGCTGTTATGATTCAGCTTGAATCTCTGTTTGCAAACTTGCCCAGTGGCCTTCTGAGTACTGTTGAGATAGATGATTCATAGGTTTTGTTTGACTGAACTCGGGAGAGTTCAGTCATTTCAATTACTGATGCTCAATGCTGTGTGTTAACACTAAAGGTCCAACTGAACGTGAGTAGTTTGAATAGTTGCATCTCAAAATGGTTAGATGGAAGTGCAAGACTGGAGGACCAAACTAAATCGTTCAATAAAAAGAAATCTTCCCAGCCATTGCATTACACAGAAGAACAAATTACTATGAATCAGTATAACTCTTTTTAGAGAGCCCTCCAGAAACTGACCTGTAAGGAAACTTTGCTGTAAAATAAATAAAAATATAAATAAAACATTCTGGAATAGTTTGTTACAGAAATATTTGGTTATGAAAATCATGAATAAATTTAATTTGATTTACAGTAAAATATATTTATTTGGCAGTAAATCCAGGACAAGGAGCAAAGGCCAAAAATATTTTATTCTACTGTGCCTAAAACAATGGCACATGAGTCTATACTTCACCAACTGAACAGATTTCTTAATTTAAAAAAAAAAAAATCCATGTTGGTAATAAGTTTCTTATTGTCATTATTCCATGCACCAATTCTGACATAGTTTCTAACTCTCTCAGCCTTTCAGTATTTCCTATCACAATTGGTGTTAGATGGATCTATTTTCCAAGTCTGTTAATAGTTTATTCATTTCTTAGTACCTATTTCTAAATTTTACCATCGTTCTGGAATGGTGTTAGTTTCAACGCAGTGTGGCAAAAGTTTCCAGTCTTTACTCTGGAAACAGGGAATACAGCAGTATCTGACAGCAAGGCACCACGGACAGAAATCTAGGCCAGGAAATGGAAGTGAAGAAAGTGAGGTACAAGCTTAGCACTCCTTTTTACTCCACCTTCCCTCATTCCTTGCTCCCAATAATATTATATCAGAAGACTGCTATAGACCTAAATTCTATATTTAAGTGCTAGAATTCAAGCAATCAGAATATTTTCTAGGTTTTCCAACGTTTATACTAGAGTGTTCTAGCTTTAAAAATCTAGATTCTTGTGTCTGTGAGTGGAGGTGTTCAGGGAACCACAAAGATGAGAGTGGTTCAGAATGACCGGACTAAGGTGCACCCTCGTGGATTTGTTTGGAGATCTGGAGGCTAAAGTTACAGTATTGTATCATCTTCTACTAAAATCAGGAGGAGTAAAAGACTTACAGAGTTAGGTGCTAAGCAACATGCAGGATGTGTCCCCCATGTATCCAGAAAGTACTTGGCTTTGGTCTTTTCAGTCTCTAATACATGTTACTAACCAAGAATGGTACAGAAAGTGCAACATTTCAGGAAGATGGTTTCTGAGCAGGGATATCAAAATAGTCTTTGAGTTTTTCTGCCACACTAGTGCATAGCTGAGGACAGAATGTGACCCTGAAATTTATCTTTTTACTCTTTGCAACACATCATACAAAAGCAGGAAAAAATCTTTTATCATATAGACAGCAAATTATAATTTGACTCTGCTCAAAAATAATGGATCAAATTCTACTCTAGAGAACTACTACTGAAGTCAGTGGACTTCTTCCAAAGATGAATTTGACCTCATATTGTTTTCAAACAGATCAGAGAGCAAGTAAACCAGCAAAAGACAATTAAGTCAGTGATACACTTACTGTCTTGAGTACACAAACAATCTGAAAGCCAACATAATGCAGTTCTTATTCACCAGGCATGTAAATAAATCAACTTTAATGTCAATAAAGTCAGTAGTGACAGATTTTATCACTAAGTTATAACTAAGCAATAATGATTGGGGAAAAGGCAAGTAGCTCACAGCAACAGAAGTGATTTTTTATTTTGTCCTAGGTGAAGCCAAGGGTAACTGAAAAGACTGGCCTTTACCCTCTCTATTATTAACTGCAAATCAGTCTTGTCATGTTAGAAAGCAGATCATTTTTTTCCCAAGTATTACTCACTCTTATGCTGTGTCTCAAACCATGACCTCCTTCAGAGGTGCTGCCATCCATTTCCAATTAGCCTCTGTGTATTAGTAAGGTTTTATTTTAAAGAAATCAGGACCAGCAATACATTTCTATTTCTTCTGTAAATGTAGTTACTGGTTTAATTCATCCATTAGCTGTGATAACAGAAATCAGTAAACAAATAAAAAGCCAACCTGAAGATGATTACTTTACAATAAGAAATCCTACACTAAATACTCTAAGACAGCTGCAGCACTCCACTTGCAGTGGCTGCATTTCAGTAAGGAGTAAAACAAATTTTATAGGGGATAAGTGGCTCTTCTAAAATCCTTCTAAACTATTTGATTCAGAGTTATAATAAAAATACCAGTTATTATTTTTCTTGATGTGTTGAAGAAGGAGGAACACAAGATATAAATATTTTTAAAGTATTGTATTAAGCAGGTAGATGATCTACAGAACATCTCATCTAATTTTAACACACATAGCCACTTTAGAAGTAAATGAGTTTTTTCAGCTGTTTTCAAACAGGGTTAGTATGAGTTTGTGCAATTATTTTTCTGTCTCTTCATCTTAAACAAAAATAATACACATTTTTGTTATGTATGTAGTTTTTCTCCCTAGGGGATATGTTTAACAATGGTCAATTGCCATGTTTCAGTAGTTTTGGCTGACATTCAATAAATGTCTGAGCAGCTAATAATGCACTTAGTTCTGTTAGTCCACCCATCTGTCCATCACATCTGCCTGTCCTCATAATGGCTGTCATTAAGCAACATAGCATTTCTCTGAGTTCCTCTCAGTATTCACTGTCCCCCGAATGCCTGTAAGGTAAATAATAAGTGCTCACAAATATTTAAATCTTTTCTTAAGATAAAGATAAATAAGAACTTCTTCTAAAATAAGCAACAAATAAACCATTTCTTTTACCATTTTGTGAATGGAAATTGAAACCTTCAAATTTGCATGACTGTTAGTCAACACTCAATTGAAATAATATGAAAACACAAGACCTTTCTATTGTCCATAAAAATTACACAATTATTCACCAGACACATAACCTCCAAAGACAGTGTTTTAAGGAAAATAGCATTAAATAAGCTCAGCATATGCTATCTGTTTGGGACCACACATTCTGACTGCCTGTTACAGTCTTAATGTCAGGACTGAATGCCGCTACAGACTTTTTTTTACATCTGAATAACTTGTTCCACATGGAGAGACCTAGTGACACGACTCATAAAGCAAATATGCTATTGTATTAGTATGTGTCTTTGTTCATAATACATTTGAAATTGACTGCAGTTACAAAAGAAGCACTAAATATTTTATAGAAAATGTTTTCTGCGTTAACACAAGAAGGAGGAACTAAAAATAATGGAAGGAAGAACAGTGATATCAAATCGAATGTAGGATATTCCTACATGAGGAAGGATGTCATTCTATATAATTAAAAATTAAAAGTAAATTTTGTCACAATCTTACATAATATTATATATGTATTCTATTCTACTGTGCCTTTGTTTGTAACCTCATCTTCAGGAGAATGAATACTGAGGGTAGACCCTCAGCATGTATGTATGTTCTTTTTACTTTTATAAGAATATATAGAACATCTAGCAAACAGTGATATTGAACTTAATACCAAAAGGAAAAAAAAAAAAAAAACTATCTGGGAACTAAAAACACTGCTTTCCATTTCTTTTGAGCTTTTGAGCTGGTTAGCTAGAGGACCTATCCTAAGCAGATCATTTGTTACCCTTAGTAGTTTTTAAAGCATTTTAATATTCTATGCTTCGTAGTCAACATAATTTAAATTGTCTATGTGCCAGAATGGTAAAATACATTGTGGAAATAAAGTGATGCACTTCAAAAGGAAGCATTATTCAAATCTAAGTCAATAGATGTTTCAGGAAAACAAAGTATTCATAGAATCTAATTATACTTTTTTTTTTTTTTGCATCTTCTCCTAAGATAACTGTTCTTCAATTATTGATACAAACGTACCTGTTCAAAGAGAATACTGTCCAAGGCAGTGTCTATTCTGCAGCTGTAACAGACCATACAGAAACATTCTGGAAGAACCCTTTTAGCCATACATCCAGCAAGTGTTACCAAAGACATATAGTGAAACATATGTTGTGCTATAAAATATGATTCCATATGCCCACTTGTGAAACTATCCTGGACATGTGCTATTGATATTGTGTTTGAACACCCATTCAATACTCTCTCACAATTTGTGCAGTCTGTGTAAGTGTCCCTACATCTTACTGTAAGAAATTTCTTATGCCCTATTCTGGGTGTGTGCCTACTTGAGATCATGGATGCAGACATTAATTAGCAAACTTGTAGGATATAGAAGGATGGTATTTGCATGTCGTTTGTTTTAGTTATTGCTAAGGAAGTCTCAACAATAAGTACAGTGCTGCTGATTGCATGAGAAGTGCATGCAGATGTGTTTGTGCTTGCAGAAAATTACAAACGCACATTCAGTCACAGGAAAAAAAAAATAAAAGAAAGAGAGAGAAAGAAAAGAAAAAGAAGAAAGAAAACCATGCATTTTATATGTTTTCCTGGAAATTTATGAAAGAGGTCCATTGTGACAGAAAATTAGGCAACAGCTGGTTGCAAATATTAAAAGGTAATCTTAGCTGTAGGCTAGCTGTCTCTACCAATAGTGACAAAGGCCACAGAAAGGACATTGCTGACTTAGGTTAGATCCCCAGTCCAAAACTGTTGTAGGTTCAATTACTGTGGTTGAAAATTTGTAATGTAGGTTATCACTTTTCTAGTGGGTAACTACAGGGAATTCTGATACCGACCAGACATGAGACAACTGCAAGAAAAGTTCCCTAGTCAAAAGCTTCCCAATTTCACCATTACAGTAGCATCCTTTCCTCTTCCCCCTCCATCTGATCTATTTCTAACTCCTAAGACAAAGATAGTAGTTATTATATTGGACACTATCATGAGATGTAAAATGGAATGCTTTCTACCATGCTGACATGAACCTTTACAATTATCTTTTTAATTCACCACATCTGGAGAAAATGGGCCTAATAAAAATAATGAATCATTCCATTATCTAATATTATATGGGGAGCAGTAAAAGATAAGCAGAATGTTCAGCATTATTTCTTGTTATATTTTTTTAGCTAAAGTCATTAAGTACTAGGTGCTAAACAAACACAAAGAGCTGTGTATTTGGTCATTTCCAGGTCACATTCATGTGAGATGCTTACTTGAAGGGTTCACTTTGAATAAATATATGACATCACTGTGATAAGTATGCTAGTAAAACGTCATCTTAGCATGCTAGCCAAGCTCTTTACTGCTGGTCAGGATAAAAACAAGAATGAGAATGCTCTAACACACAAAATCTACTATAATCTTCCTGACAAAAATTGTGGGAAAGCCTGAAAAAAAATATACCTGATGGCAATTCATACAGCTGTATTAAGACTTACTTTTCATTATTTCTGTGCTGTATTTCAGTGCTTAAATTTTAGGCAACACATTCCTCAGAAGAACCAAGCCATATAAGTCTCTGTACAAAGTATTAGGCCCTATTTGTGGCACAACATATTTAATGGAACTTCAGATGTTTTACAGTATTTGCATCCAAGTGGCACATAGTTTTCTGTATCCACTAAATAGAAACACATAAAAATAATATTCAGTATGGAAATGTACTGATAGGCAATAAAATGTTGTGAATGGAACAGGTCAGTGGAAAAAAGCTCACTATAACGAGAATCAGAACTGAAGAAATTCTTGTGGTTTAACAGACCTAGATTCTTGTTTGCTTGTTTGTTTTTAATTATTCCACTGGTTATCTTTACAAAGTATTTTGAGAAGAATACAGGCTTAAGCTTTTTGTTTCCCTCCCTGAGATACTTTATCCAAGCATGAATGAAAGAACTATACTATAGAGGTAGTCTTTACACTTTATCTTGATAATGTCAGCTTGTAGTTGCTTTAATGGAGGTTTTCCTCATAGTCTTAATAGAAAATAATAATTTATGTGTTATGCAACATTAAATAACTATCATAAGTGTCTATAATTTGCCATAGAGAGAGCAAGAAACCGTGGCAGAAAGAAAGGAGCCACATTCACTCAAATATCTTTCACTCAAATTTCTACTGTCAGTTATTTCAGGGAAGTTATTCTCAATTTATTTGTGTGAAATTAAACTCACAATCTTTTGCAATGAGTGAATATTAAGAGAAACAAACCATGGATTTAGGCCTTTAACAAGGCCAGTGGGATCAAAGGAGAGGAAGACTAGCACAAACACATGCTTTAAAGCGATAAACATTTTATTTCAACTGTGTCAATGTTTTACAGGATGAGAAATTGTAATGACTATACTTATATTATCAAATTCATCCCCAACTGCACAATATAGCAAGAAAATTATGAGTACTAATAGTAATTCAACTAATTTTCAATGGCTGTGTTTGTTTTTAGCAAGGCTGAGAAGGCAAGAACATTGCAAGACCTTCTACGCTTAGGGTTTTTTTTCTTTTTCTTTTTTTCCTTTGTACTCTATAAATTGGTTGCAAGGCATTCTACCGACTAGCTTGTCTGTTCAAAAGTATATTCAAGTTCAGAGATGTTTTCCATGTATTTTCATTATTTGAACCTACAGATTTAGATCTGTTTTCAAAGAAAATAGATGTGTTATCTGGACTGTGGAATTTGTAAAATGCATTAGAAAAGAGAAAGTACAGAAGTTTCAGTGTCTGATGAGAAAAGGGTCAAAAGAAGTGAGGAGGTGAAGAGAATATGTCCTATACTTGATCAGAATCTGTAATATTCACTTCTTCATCATGCAAAAGTTTGCAAAAGCTTAGTTAAAGAATTTAATCTAATTACATAGACCCGATCACTCTACAAAATTAAATGTCCCTGAAAAAATATTTACATCTCAGAGCAAGTAACATTGTGTCTAACATACTATTTCAGGGTACAGTTAGAATTAAGAACACTGTGGGGGGAGACAGGGATCTCCAAAGAAAGGTCAACAATTCTGAGGTAGAAGCCATCAGTTAAAGGTATTAATAATTCTTTAGGTAACCACTGTGGCCCCTTCTCTCCTCTCTGTCCTTTTTTAATTTATTTTTATTTCCCTCTTGCTGAAATGTTACTTGCTTTTAGCAGTTCTATTGAAGGAATACAGAAAATCTTGACTGTCTTTTTTATTTCCAAACCTACTCCCAATATCTATAACAAAGCTGAGCTACTATAACCATGAATTTCTTGCTGGGATGTTCTCAAGCTTCGGTTTCAGAGCAGTGGAAGGCTTTGCTGTGCCTTTTGTACCATACATCACACCCATGCTATTTTTCTGAGCACAGGCTCAGAGAGGACGTGGTCTGCTGGAGTCAAAGTGCAAAGCACAAGTAAGTAAACATGCTTTTGTTCTATTGGCTTTCTTTTTCCTTCTTTGTCCTTCATTATCCAGAAAGAGCTACTTGTTCAGTCTTCTAGGTTCAGTCATGCTGTTTGATTTTATGTTTGAAGGAGAAAAATGCTACAAGGCCTGAATCACTGGTCTTTATTTGTGTTGATGCAAATGAGGTTAGAAGTCAGCTGAATAGTCAGTCCAGCAGGGCTTTTCTGCCTGAATAGGAGAAACTTGGGGTTGACACAGAGCTGCCAACACTTAGTAGTCCTCTGTACCTCATCTGTGATATGAAGAATAGGCACAGTGAAGAAGGCATGATCAAGGCATCAGCTCATTGCTTGCCCACAGAAATCTATGTCCAAAACATTTTTGAGCTGCACTATGTAATTGTAAGGGTAATGCTAAGGATGAAGCAGCCATCTCATTGTTGATATTGCTTATTTGACAAGCATATTTACCACATTCTTATTTAAGCAATGGATTAATCTAGAATGACAACTAGTTAGAACCTCTAGACTGTAAAGTAACTGCAATGTCTTATGCTCATTGTCTACTGTCTGCAACCATCTTTATGATTCTTGTCAACTAAAAGGTTTTAAAATAATTACAGATTTCTGAAAAATGTATTTAATTTTGTCAGCCATGGTCATATGTGTTCTGGTTTGTTGTTAATCTTGTAGCCACATAGAGGAAAGTTCATATACCTTATGGGTGGGACATAGGTGGCTGTTTAATTCTGAATTATAGATTTTATGTTACAACTTTTCAAAAAGAATTCACCTAGAAAAAAAATAGTAATTTAATCAATTAAAATGATTAAAATACTGAGAAAATTTAGTTTCACATATTTCTTCATTAAATATGTCACTCCACGTGTACCTGAAAAGCACATTTCATAACTTTACTAGTCTGAATATTGTCTTCATAATCTTCATCAACATCTATGGCTTCTGAGTACAAATGCAAGATCTGCCTTATATTTCCCATTTTGAAGTCTTAATTCTCCAGTGAGACTATATTTGGACTGTCAGTTTTGTCTGGAAAATGTTTAGAAATGACACCAGTGACTAGCAATATAAAACCAAAAAATAAAAAAAGACAAGGAGAGAATCTCCTGCTACATGATAAATTCTGAGCTTTATTTTGTGATGATAAGAACTATAATTTTGCTTGCGGATGGGGAAGGAAAGAATAAGAGAAGGGGAGAGGGAAACTGAGAAGACAAAAGAGAGAGGGAGAAAGGAAGAGAAGGATGAAAGGAAGGACACGTGTATTTGAGTTACTTAATAGCAATATTATTTAACATCTGTAAAGGTGAATTTGTGACAAAATCTGCTGAATCTGATTTTTGCCGAATCAGAAACAAATATTATGCAATTTTGAATAAGCAAGACTTTTGAAAATAGTAATTCCCTTGTTAATGAAAATTCTACTACTAGTTTATGTAGAGTAACACATAAATCATTTTGCATTAAAAATAGTTGTTTCATCAATGAGAAATAAAAAAACAAGCCTAAAAGAGACCAGTTGGCATTTCAGACTCATTTTTTATTTTATTTATGTAATGCTTGTTGATTATGATAATTGATCACTCCGATAACTTCAAAGATATAGCTAATTGGTAAAAGTAATTTAGTTGCCTTTTATGTGAAATATTCCTAATTATCAAAGAACATTTAAATAAATTACCATAATACTGAAGGTCACACAAATATTAGCTGCAGTTGTGCTTACTGTTCCATAGATATATATGTAGATATGTAGAGACAGAAGAATATCTAGAGTACGTCTAGTATATCTATGTAGATATCTGGAGACAGAAGGAATAAAATAAATGAATTTTATTAAACTGAAAATAATAAGTTTCTTTCTTTGAAATTTCACTACAAGCATTTATTTTCTTGGCCTTTTATCTAAAATCAAATGTAACATCAGTTTAATATTAAATATAGCAATGTAATTCCATCTGCTTTCTACTTTGTCAAAGCTGGAACAACATCTTGATTTGTTCTTTTCTTTCTTATCATAGAATCATAGAATCTTTTCTTTCTTCAAATGTTGTAATTATTTTTTAGTGTAAAATCAAGTAAATGTGATGAGAAAGTGACATACAGAAGTTTAGCTGAAGCCTTTGATAGATACTGGAAAACAAACATTTTGTCCTTGCCTCATATATCCTAGGTCCTCTGGCCCTAGTACTAATTATGAAAGACATTGGCGGGGGGGGTTAGGTTGGAAATTAGGATAAATTTATTCTCAGAAAGGCATTGGAAGGGGTTGCCCAGGGAGGGGGTGGAGTCACCGTCCCTGGGGGTGTTTAAGGAAAGATGGGACATGGTGTTTAGGGACATGGTTATATTCCCATGGTTTAGTGGGTGATATTGGTGGTAGGGGGATGATTGGGCCAGATGATCTTGGAGGTCTTTTCCAACCTTATTTATTCTATTCTATTTTTCTATGCTATCCCTCCATCATGATATTGAAGAACCCGTAGTAAGTGCCTGGACTTTCTATAACTGTATGAGGAAAATTAAGGTTTTCAGAATAACCTCTGAAACTGCCATGGCACTGAGCATATAACCCCCAAAATCAATTAAGTCAGCTGGAAGCTACTCAGCACTAGCCAGGAATTCTGAGCAGAGGAAAGAGAAAAAAAAAAAAAAAAGAAAAAAAAAAGTATCTCTATTTTCTTAAAGAGTATTTCAGCATAAAACAAGAGTTTTTGGAAGTGCAGACAAGATTTCAACAAGCTTTCTCCAATCCCCTTAACCAATGAGTGAGGTGTTCAGTGTTAGTTTTCACTCTCTTTTTCCTGCTGGCACAATGAAACTTGAACTGTATTGTACACAAGAACACAGACAGATTATTTCCTGTTACCATTTTCTTACTGAACTTCCCAGGCATTAGGGGTGCTTTCTTGAGTTTTTTTTGTTTGTTTTAGTTTTTTGTTGTTGTTGTTGTTGTTGTTTGTTTGTTTTGTTTTGTTTTGTTTTCATAATAGGGAGAGAAACTTGCATTTTCCACTTTCTAAGCAATGACCATCATTACACTCTGACAGCCGAAAAGATGTAGGGGAAATTGTCTTGAGATTAATTGTCTTGAGAACTTAAATTGTCTTGAGATTAATAATGGTGATGACAGAGTTGAATGTTTATGGGTAAGAACTGGGGGGAAGGCCAATGGGGTAGATGTTCTGATGGGTGTCTGTTGGAGACCGCCTAAGCAGGCTGAAGAGACAGATGAAATATTCTACAAACAGCTGGGAGAAGTCTCACAGTCACTAGCCCTTTCTCTTGTGGGGAACTTCAACTTACCAGATGTCTGCCATAAACACAATATAGCAGGAAGGAAATAGTCTAGGAGGTTTCTAGAGTCTGTGGTAGATAACTTCCTGACACAGCTGGTGAGTGAGCCAACTAGGGACAGTGCCCCACTGGACCTTTTTTCTCATAAATAGAGAAGGACTTGCGGGTGAAGGTTGGAAGCCATCTCGGGCACATCAATCATGAATTAATGGAGTTTTTGATTCTTGGAAAAGTAAGGAGTGGGGTTACCAGAACTGCTACCCTGGACTTCCAGAGGCCAGACTTTGGCCTGCTAAGGTTGGTGGAGTCCCTTGGTAGGCAGTCCTGAAGGGCAAAGGAGTGCAGGAAGGTTGGACACTCTTCAGGAAAAAAAATCCTAAAGTCACAGGATCAGGCTGGCCCTTCATGCCAAAAGGTGAGCCAGCACAGAAGACCAGCCTGGCTGAACAGAGAGCTGTGGCTAGAGCTTAGGAAGAAAAAGAGGGTTTATGACCTTTGGAAGAAGAGGCAGGTCACTCAGGAGGACTACAAAGATGTCATGAGGCTGTGCAGGGACAAAATTAGAAGGGCCAAATCCCAATTTGAGTTCAATCTGTCTATTACTGTTAAAGAAAATAATTTAAAAAAAAAAAAAAGTTTTTATAAATACATAAACGAGAAAAGGAGGACTAAGGAGAATCTCCATCCTTTTTTGGATATGGAGGGAAACATAGTGACAAGAGATGAGGTTGTCTGTAGGCTGATGTATTTAATGCCTTCTTTGCCTCAGTCTTTGGCAGCAAGATCAGTTGTTTTCCATGTACTCAGCCCCCTGAGCTGGTAGATGGGCACAGGGAGCAGAATGAAGCCTTCATAGTCCATGAGGAAATGGTTTGCGACCTGCTACTCCACTTAGATGTATACATATCTATGAGGCCAGATGTGATACATCCAAGGGTACTAAGGCAGCTGTCAGACATGCTCGTCAAGCCACTTTCCATCATTAATCATCAGTCCTGGTTATCAGGGGAGGTCACCATCAACTGGTGGCTAGTAAATGTGATGCCCCTCTACAAGAAGGGCCAGAAGGAGGATCTGGGAAACTACAGGCCTGTCAGTCTAACCTTGGTGCCAGGGAATTTCATGGAGCAGCTTATCTTGAGTACCATCATGAAGCGCTTATAGGACAACCAGGCGATCAGGCCCAGTCAGCAAGGGTTTATGAAAGGCAGGTCCTGCTTGACAAACGGTCTCCTTTTACAACAAAGTGATGCACTCAGTGGATGAGGGATGTGGTCTACCTATGCTTCAGTAAGGCTTTTGACACTGTTTCCCACAGCATTTTCCTGAAGAAGCTGGCTGCTCAAGGCCTGGACAGGTGTACTCTTCCCTGGGTTAAAAACTGTCTGGGTGGTTGAGCCCAAAGAGTTATGGTGAATGGAGTTAAATCCATCTGGAGGCTGGTTATTAGTGGTGTCCCACAGGATCAGTATTGCAGGAATTTTTCTTCAATATCTCTATAAATGATCTGGATGAGGGGATCGAGTGCAACCTCAGTAAGTTTGCGGACTACACCAAGTTAGGCACAAGTGTTGATCTGTTCGAGGGTAGGAAGGCTCTGCAGGAGGATCTGGATAGGGTGGGCTGATGGGCTGAGGCCAGCTGTATAAAGTTCAACAAAGCTAACTGCTGGGTCCTGTATTTGGGGCACAACAACCACATGCTACGCTACAGGCTGGGGGAAGAGTGGCTGGAAAGTTTCCTGATGGAAGGGGACCTGGTGGTGTTGGTTGATAACCAGCTGAATATGAGACAGCAGTGTGCTTAGTGAGGCCACACCTTCAATACTGTGTTCAGTTTTGGGCCCCTCACTACAAGAAGGATATCAAAGTGCTGGAGTGTGTCCAGAGAAGGGCAACAAAGCTAGTGAAGGGTCGAGAAAACAGGTATTATGAGGAGTGGCTGAGGGAGTTGGGGTTGTTTAGCCTAGAGAAAAAGATGCTCAGGGGACATAATATCGTGCTGTACAATTACCTTGAAGGAGGCTATAACAAGGTGAGGATTGGGTTCTTCTCCCAAGCACCAATTGATAAGACAGTAAATGGACTCAAGTTGCACTGGGGGAGATTTAGGTTGCGTATTAGGAGAAATTTCTTTACTGAAAGAGTTTTGCAGCATTGGAATAGGCTGCCCAGGGAAGTGTTTGAGTCACCATCCCTGGAGGTCTTCCAGAAATATGTAGATTTAGAACTTAGTAGTATGGTATAGTGGTGGACTTCAGTACTAGGTTAAGGGTTGAATTAGGTTACCTTAGAGGTCTTTTCCAACCTGAATGATTCTATGATTCTAAATTAGATACTTCTCTATTTCATATTTAAAGGAAGTTGTAGCTGTCGCTGCAGTTTGTATGGAGCCTAGCCAACTGCCATGTTAAACATCTCCTAAGACTTCCTTCATAAAATTTAGGAGAAACACTAGCTTCTGGATTCTAAAGTTAAAATGACAAAATGGTGTAAAGTAAAAGCAATAGACTAGGGATTGTTTTGTCTAATATTTTTTGGATACACATTAAATATTAGACTTTCTAATCAAGGTTAGGTTCGATTTCAGCTGAAGTTGTGACCTTCTATAGCTGAAGAAATAAGTGTCAAGCTGATGACAAGATTAGTGATATTTACATGCCAAATGACAGAACTGAAACTGAAGTACTGATTAAAGATAATTAGTCAGTGTAATGTCATTTTGAACCTATGGAAAATTTTATAAAATCAACAAATAGTCAGAGTTTGGGTATGTTCTGAATCCATAAGCAGTGAGGACTTATTTGCAAAGTTGTCATCATATTTACTTCTTTGTTTGCTCATGAAGACCATTTTTTACTTCTAATATTTCAGTAGTTCCTTAGTGCCACAATGACTTCAATTATAGCTGTGGAGGAAAAATATTTATGAATATCACCCTTGTATAAAATATCCACTTGGAAAAAAATATATTAAAAAATAATAATAAATAATTTAAAAAGCATCAATCTGTTCCATGAGATCTAGAACTAATAAAGCCATGGATTGGATTAACATCTTGACTGACCAAATTTGGCCAAAGGTAGGTACCTAAGTACCTAGGACCAAGGTACCTTCAATTTCTGACCGAAGCTTTTTTTCATTATATCAGTGTTACCTTATTCCATGGTGTCTGAAAATTTTTCTTCAGACAGGAAACTGACATGATCTGCATAATTTTCTTGGCTGTATATTTCCAAAAATTATTAAGAACATAATTACCTTTGACTCCTTAATCACACTTAAAAGTTGAAGAAAATCCATTAATAAGTTCAAAAGAAAAGGATTCTTCCATGGAGTCTGTCTAAGCAAATAAGTTCTCAGGCTACATCCAAAAAAAATGCATAGTATTAAAACTGTACAATTAAATTTCATTAATCTTCTACAAATTGGAAAGGGTTAACAGAAAGAAGAAGAAAAAATGTGGCCCTCAAAAATATATATATATATATAATTTATACTTTGGAGTATGTTTTTTTTGTACAGATGCCAAATTGAATTTACTCAAACTACAAAAACAATAACAAAAATATTTAACAGAAAAAAAATGCATTCTTAACTTGCTAATCTCTCAGGAAATTAATGGTACTGGTAACTAAATAATTAGAAATGGGAATTTGTGAACAACTTTATTAACCTTATATTAATTTGCGAAATGAGAAAAGAAAATAAAGAGAAAATTTTGCTCCCAAAAGTTGTTATGTATAATATACAGAATAAATTGCAGCTGTAATAAAAATGGATATTTCTCTCCTTTATAAAAGACCAAGTTATAATCCCATTAAACCAAAACTATTAAATCAGTTAAAATACTACCTTCACATGAAACATTTCACTTTCAGTAATGAGGGGTTAAACCAATAAAATTATACCTTTGTAGACTAGGGGGAAAAAAAACAAAAAGAAAAAGTCTATTCTATTTTCAACTTCTACAGTAATAAGAGATTAGGAAAGAAAACATATCTTCACGTAAGGAAATGCCATTACAGCTCTACCTTTTAAAGTCTCTTCAAAGCACACTTCCTTGATTTCTGTTAGGGACAGAATCCTGGGGAGAATACTACAGCTAAAGGGGCTTGCTCTAGCAAGCTGTCTAAGCCTTTCTATAAGAAATACAAAAAGCCATATAAGCAGCACTGAAGTCTTGGGACAGATTGTGAACCATTTCATCATGCTAGTAAGCAATTAGCTGTCCTGTTAGAGACAATGTCAGCTCCCACTAAAAAATAAAAATAAAATTAAAAAAATTGAACATGTGTTAAATTTGAAGTGAACTGAACCCATAAGGAAGAACAAATCTCAGCAAAAGTAGACTCACAATCTGGTCTTCATTGCTTACTAATTTGGTAAGGTAAGAAGATTCCATAAAGTGAGAGAAACTAGGGCAGTGCTAAGTCATGCAAATAAATCTCTATAACTCTGCTAAATTAACAAGGCTGAGGAGAAAGAAAAATCTGCACGGCAGAGGGATAGATACACTCTAGAGTAGATACACTTAAAAGGCTTAGAGTGAACATATATGTACAGGGACTGTTTTTAGGTTTTTCAGCCATTTCTATTCTCAACAGAGTAAGAGGCTTTCTTGGTTATGCTGAAGAAAATGGAAGTAAGGGCAGCTGTGCAAAGCAGCCCCTGAAAGAAATGCTTTCAAAGTTTCTGTTAAAAATGCTGGTTCCCAAAGGCAGCTGCTCAGTGCCTCATGATGTATTCACAGTGCAACCTCCTTGCTTGGCCCGTCACCCTGCTGCACCTGCTCCTCTCAGCTTACTTCACCTGAGTCGATCGTGACAAGAGTAACAAATCACTACAGATCCAGTGCTTGACAGAAAGCTCAGTGATGCTTTCCCTACCTCCTCATCTGTACCACTGCAGAGCCAAGCTGCTGGTTGTAAGCTCAGAGCATCAGGTACTAGCTATATGTTTACCTTCCTTTCATTCCTCCCTATTACAATTTCTCCTTACTGCGAAGTGACTCCTGTATAAAAGGTACCTTGCTACCACTCAGAATTTTAATATGGTGTGTGAGATCTTTCTTCTATTATGACTCTCAGAAGACAATATTAATATCTCACTAACTGGTAAAGATACTTCCATAACAATTAGAAGTGTATTTATTGGCAAATGGCAACATTTATCATTCTGATCTATAGGAAAACATCCACAACAGTAATTTACCACAGTCATGTGACTTGGAGCCCTGTGTCACCTCTATCACCTGAGTTTAGGTCTAGCCTTCACTTTTAAAATTCTTGGTTTTAGTTAGGCTACTCTCTACTATCTGCATAGTTGGCACCATGGATTAGAAGATGTGCCCTGAGATTTTCAAAATGTTGGTATTCTTTATCCCATACACCTGACAAGTCCTCTTTAACTTTTCATTGCTTCCAAAACACTACTACAGTCACAGTATTTATTACATTCACTATAAACAATATAAGAAATATGTATTTTGTTACAAATATTTTTAATGGCATTCAAAACTTTTCTAAATACTCTTCAAGATGTAATCTGACTAAGAAAGATTATTTATTTTTGTCAGTGAAGTGGAATCCTTTAGAGCTGGTTACATTTTTTTATTTGTAACAGTAATAAAGGAGCGTCCTTGGTTGTGTTATTTGTACCTCTTAAACAATTAGAATGAAAAGGGTTAAAAGCTCAAAAAAGGATAGATGGCTTGCTTGGATTTAACAGATTACTGATTATAATAGAGACTGGAAGGTTAAAATTAAACTTTTAATAACATCTAAATAAATAAATAAATATCTGGCAATATAATTAACTGCATTTTCATAGGATTTGCTATACTGAACACTTATAACACATGTGCTATGCTTTGTATCATCAAACTGAAACAAAATTTTAAGCTACAAAAATTAACTTACAGTAAAAGAAAATACCACAAAACTTGTATCATGGGGCTTGTTAGACTTATTTGGGGAAGTGCTGATTGTCATTGATAATAATTCAGGCAGTAAACAAATTGCAGACAGATCAAGACAGCAGAGCTTTAGATGCTAAACAAATCCTACATTTAGTAAATTCCCATTCTGATAAAGACAAAGTATTCTCTGGGATGCAGTTCAGAACCTCTCTGATGAAGAGAACTTGTAACATTCAGAAAATGATCGCACTGTGCTTGTAAAATTTTCTGTTTCTCTCAGGCACAAACAGAGGAGATTTAGGCAACTCAAGTTTATTTTTCTCAACAAGGGACCAAAGAGGTTCTCTTATATGTATTCTACATCAAGAATCAACCCTGGAGCTTTCATTGGGATTTCAAATATCTAGTTTGAAGTGCCTGAACTTTCCAGAATCTGAAGCAAGCAATCAATCTGACTGGCTATTTTTCTGCAGCACTTCGCCATTTCTTTAGAGAATCGTAGCAAATCTACATATTTACTATGGTATTTTATTTAATCTCTCAAAGTAAAACTGAAACCTGGGGATTTATGAGAGGAAAAATAATTAGCAGAGAGTTTTCTATCTGGGATTACACAGGGGACATGTAAAAAGGATATTATTTTCTCTCACAAATCAAAGATTTTAGAGGAATCTATTATATACCCTGTCTTCTCCACTATCTATAGTTTTTTCATCTTTAATCTTGCCCAGACACTGTTGCCACTCTACAGCATTAAGTCTATATTTATAGGGATTCTGCCATGCCAAAAGAAAAATATACAAAAATAACAGAACTCATTCCTCCTAATTCTGCTGGGAAGAAAAACAATCAGCCTGAAGTGTATTTATCACAGATCTTACAGGAACAGTTCTTCCCAAAATGAGGATACAATTTCTGCTGAACATGTATGAAGTATAACTATTGATACCAAAAACATTTGGGGTGGGGGTGGTAGAGAGAAAAAAATTACTGAACACAGGTAGCAACAGGTTATAAAGATAATATTCTGGGATAATTGGAATTGCAGTCATAGTGTCTCAGAGCAAATATATTCAGACCGCTAAAGTGTCTTTTTTTCATTATCAATATTTTCCTGTATTTTTTAAATGGCCTGAATATATATTTCAAAAGTTTCACAGTTCTGTTATTGAGTGTCTATCTTGGCAAAACTACAATGGACTCTCCATTGATTTCAAAAACAACTTTATTGTCTAATTGGAGAAACAGTCTCAACCAACAGTCAGAGGCAGCTGGTCAAAACAGGTGTTGCAGAAAACTATAATCCTACTTTGATTAATCCTCTTTTATTTTTTAACCTCAACCTCCAGTTATGCATGACAGGTATCCAAACAATCCAACATATAGAGTCACTAGTAACAATTTGAGGTATTGTCAGGAAAAAAACTCGTGAATGACTGGAAGTCAAAAGGGAGAAAAACAGAGGAGGATTTCACAAAAATCTATGCATTTTTTGCTAGAAAATAAGAGTTTATTTCTAAATGTGCCACATAGGTATTTTTTACACACAATTTCTGGACAGCTTGGGTTTCACAACTCATTTTTAAGTAGTTTTCACATGGAAGAAAATGTGGAATACCAATTAAAAATTACATTAATCAACAGTGTACATATTGTAACAGTTGAGTAAAGGAGTTTAAAAACTAGTTTAGTTCAGTTTAGCTTTTATTCTTGTCAGTGATACAAGCAATAAAGCCACATGTATCAGATGTATCTAATCTTCAGCTATTACCCAAATTTCAGGGTGACTGGATATTTTTGCTATCTCACTTTCTATCAGTTTGGTCCAACATAACCTCATAAAGAAACCAGATTTTAAGAAAATTCAGAGTTCTAATTCTGTGAAATTGGATCCCTTTCTAAACCTCACTGTACTATCACAAAAAAATGTTTGATTTGTTGTCTGTCTTCCATTGCATACTGACAGGAATTTTTATGACAAGACGTAAGCATTATCTGTTACATACTCTTAGAAACATTTCTTTTCTACTCAATTTGTCATCTTTTTTTATAATTAAATCAATTAATTATAACAATGAATTATTATATATCATTATATATCATTAATTAATTATAATTATTACTAAATTAATTATAATTAATTTTTATTGTGTTTTTTTTATTATAAGATTAATATTTTGTTTTTTCCTAATATTAGAGGGGATACAGAAAAGTTTATTAGATAATGAAAGTAAATTAAAGATAAGTGTGTTTCCTATATGGTGTATTTTTTTTTAATTTTCAGTTTCCTACTAAAAATCTTAGAGCTACCAATGCTTATACTTTGTGTTTTATAACCAAAAATCTGGCTTTTCCAGCCCAAAGGAAAAAGAGTGTCCAAAGAGGAAAGCAAATGTTATTCCCATTCCCAACAGCAAGATAACCATGAGCCATCACTGTGCCCTTGAGGCCAAGAAGCCCAATGGCATCCTGGGGTGTATTAGAAGGGGTGTGGTTAATAGGTCAAGAGGTTCTCCTTCACCTCTACTCTGCCCTGGTGAGACCTCATCTGGAATATTGCATCCAGTTCTGGGCCCCTCAGTTCAAGAAGGACAGGGAACTGCTTGAGAGGGTCTAGTGCAGATCCACAAAGATGATTAAGGAACTGGAGCATCTCCCTTACAAGGAAAGGCTGAGGGAGCTGGGTCTCTTTAGCTTGCAGAAGACGAGACTGAGGAGTGACCTTGTTAATGTTTATAAATATGTAAAGGGTGAGTGTCAGGAGGACGGAGCTAGGCTCTTCTCAGTGACATCTAATGATAAGACAAGGGGCAATGGGTGCAAGCTGGAACGTAGAGGGTTCCACTTAAATATGAGAAGAAACTTCTTCATGGTGAGGGTGACAAAACACTGGAACAGGCTGCACAGGGTGGGTTGTGGAGTCTCCTTCTCTGGAGACATTCAGAAACCACCTGGACATGTTCCTGTGTGACCTGATCTAGGTACTCCTGCTCCAGCAGGGGAATTGGACTAGATGATCTTTCAAGGTCCCTTCCAATCCCTAACATTCTGTGATTCCATGTGATTCTGTGAATAGAAAGAACTGGATGCTACAAATAAGATTACTAAAGCCAGCAAGCAAAATGCAGCTTAATATATCCTGCAGTTTTGAAGCACTTCATCCAGAATGTCCTGGAGCTCTGTAAAGCTGTAGATTTTAAACTGAACCTACCTCATGTATTTTACCTTACAATATTCCTTCAGGTAAGCAGACAAGGTTCAGAGGGATTACAGCTTGGTTTTCAGGGGTTTAAGGCACTTGCAATTCCAGCTGACATCATGTGAATGAAACTTTCTCAATGAGCAAAGTGAGAACAGAAGTTGAATTAATGCTTTTATAATCTATCTGTAATTATAACATAGACAGAAAAGGACCTCTGCCCCCACCCCTCAAGTCAGGAAAAAGTTAGATAACAGTGAATGTAAAACATTTATGTGAGTGAGGAGCATCAGGTCGTGGGGGTGTTCTCCCTCCTGGCACAAGACATTTGTGCAAGACAAGCTCCTTGACAATCAATATTTGACCTGTATCTGTAGATCTGACTCTGAGACTTGTGATCATATATTCTTGGCAGATTTTCATTTTAATTATATTTATTTATTTATTTTACTGATTAACGGCTTTTTTTTTTTTGGCACCACACACAGAAGTTATCCAGATAGTCATCTGTTGTAAGGTCAAGCAAAATAAACAAGAGAACGTTTATGCATTCCTTCCCTGAAAGCTAGATACTGGCAGTTCTATTGTTTATCTCTTTACATATTAAAAATAAATAAATAAATAAATAAAATAAAAATTAAAATAGATGTTTTAGAACTAGATTGGTAAAATAAGACCAGAAGACTCCATTAACCATGGGGAAGATTCATTTATTCTGAAGCAGACAATTCTATCCCTTTTTGCTTCTTGAAAAACTCTGATCTAATTACATACTATATTTGGACAGTGTATAGTTTTATGAAACAGCTAAACAGGGACTTTATTCTACTAATTTGCTCATATTATTAACATTACAAAATAAATTAATGTTGTACTGATAATGTACTAGTCATCTGCCTCTGACAGAAAGAAGAAATTTTAAGATTGTTACCTACTTCAACAGTCCAAAATGAAAATTCTTTAAATCATATTTTATTAATACACAGGTCATTTCTTTAATCATGGAGAAGCAGAGAGTGCAGAGGAACTTTGTTAATTACTCTTTATCAAGCTATATTAAGGTTTTACAATTATCTTCTATACTTGGCCCCATATCCCACAAATTATCGAAGTTACTGTTTTTGAAGAAATCTGTATATAATTATTTCACATCAGAGAAGTGACTTATGAGATGTGAAGTGTTCAATTCAGGACTTCCAGCAACTGGCTGAAGCCGAGACTTTTCAGCTCAGAAATATGAACTCTCGTGACAGGTAAATGAAAAATAAGCAAATATCTTCCTCTCCCCATATTTCTCAGCTAACAGGTGAACTGGGCTAAAAGCTGCTTCTGCTGCTGTAAATATTTATCTCCCTAACATAAGGAAAAAGAACTGCATAATAGAATAACCACTATAAGAGTCATTGTCATTTATAATCTACACTTTACAAATGGTAAGCTGCCTTCATATCCTGGGTGTTGACCTGGAATCAGAAATGAGTTCTATCAAGTACAGGAAATTAAGCGTGTAATTCTATCTCTGCTTAATGTCATCTATATCAACGTGCTGTGATACCACTTTCCTTCTCTACTCTGTCCTTTTGGTTCCTCCCTGTCCTCTCTGCCAACATTAGCATATTTGAGACTAGGTGGTAAGCTACTTTAGGAAGCTGATCCAGCACAAAACTAACTGAAAAATAAGTGAATAGGACCAAAGACAATGAAAAACTATATTTTATTGGTGAATTACCACAATGTCACCGTAATAATGGCAATATTTAAACTGAATAGTTTTTACCTTAAGAATCATAAATGACAAATCAAAATGTACATGTCCTTCATGTGACTAGCAGCAGAATGCTCACTGCTACATGAATGTTACTACTACTGTTAAATGAATGCTCCAGCATTCATGTAACATACAAATAGACCCTGCGTTACTGTACTTTGAATGCTGCAGCATTCAAAAAACCATTGACGAATCACTCATTCTACTGAAAAATAGTAAAATTTATTGGAACTACCTTCATTGAATTGTTTGGTATCAAAATACTTTTCTAAAATGATTTTCAAAATGCAACAAAAAGATTTCTTTCGCACATATGTGAAATAAATAGCTTAGCTTAAAGATATATATTTTACTGGATTTTAAGACTGTACTTGTTTTAGAACACAATTTATTAACCTATTTTTCCCTGAATACCTTTTCACTGTACTCTAGTGATCAAAGAGTGGGACTTCTGTTGCTGTTCTTACATGTTTTTCCTCTGTCTTCTCAGTATTATACCTTTAAATCTAGCTTTCCCTTCCTCAGAGGTAAAAATTTAAACTGAGACAGAAAACATATTTTCAAATAATTTCCTTGCATTTACAAAAGTTAATCTAAACTTTTTCAAATATCTCCATCATGCAATGTAGATTGCATTTCAGGAAATGGCCCTACTCAGTAGGATGAGAGACTGAAAAGGAAGCAAAGAATAACTAAAAAATTTCATCCTTACCTGCTTTAAGATGAAATGTAAATTGCTTTGCAGCCTTATTAGAGGGAGGAAGAGAGAAAGAAAGAGAAGTTTAATTTGTTTGCCTTTAATCTATGTTTTTGAAATACTACAATGAACAATTAGTATTGATGTTTGGCGTCCCTGAAACAATATATATTTTGGATTTATTTAATAAGTTATTTAGGGATATTTTTTGCATCAATTTAGGAACTAATATTTCTTCAGGACCAAGATAAGGAGACCTCAGGAGCTGTAGTAGACTATTTATGCATGCTAAATTTTTAAACATCATTTAGTGACAACTTCAATAAAAAATGTGAACCACTTTTTCAAATAAGTGACAGAGTCATATATAAATGGACTTAGACGTTTTCTTTCTAACAGTTCTGGTACACTCAGCAGATGTTATACATGCAAATTTAATACATTTCTCTGCTGTTAATATATAGTATCTTATATAATTGAAACGTGTTTTTTTTTTTCTATTGAAAAATGATTTAAAAAAAAAAAAGCATGTACCAAAATATTCTATGTTCATATGTATTTCTAATATATGCATTTAGATGTACATGAATAAACTGAACAATTTATAGATTCTTTGCTGGTACTTATATCAGTTCCTCAAAAGCATTCTATCTGGAATTCAGAGCAGTACTTCAATCAAAGATACTCTCTTGTTATCTGCCTTGTACAAACACAGTGGTAGAAAAATGTTATTCTCTGTTAGTTCCTGTAATGTCATCTGAAATAACGCCTGCCATCATCAAATTGGGATGTCTTCTATTTGTTCCAAAAGGACAGGGATGCAGGAAGAGGCAGTTTTCCCAAAAGGAATCCAGTGTTACAGCCTGGATTTTGAGCTTATGGCTTGAAATCACACAAGCCAACAAATGTGTCTACCAAATTTAATCATGACAGATGTCCTTGTTGAGCATTTTCTTTCAAAACTGAATATATTTCAGGGTCTGAAAATGCATAAACCTTCTGCAAAACACAAACTCTCCTTGCTCACTGTGCTCTCCTGAACTTTTTTTTTTTTTTTTAATATAATCAGAGATAAGAGTATTCAATTTGCTCTGTTGGGATCTGCTCTACCTCTGAATTGTGTCATTTTATACCATAGTATGAAAATAGGTAAAAGGACTCCAGTTGTTATAGTAAAAAAAAAAAATTAAAAATAAAAATTTGGCAAGTAAAATTTTGGGAGATGGGTGTTCTTAGTAGTGGAAATATCCCTAGACCTTGTACATTCTCTTGCTCAGTCTCCAGAAGATGACATTGTAGAATTCAGCATCAGGAGCAACTACTTTGTCAAGGGGCCTTTTCCCCTTATGACACAATGGCACAGTTGCAAGCCATGAAGTTCTCTTCAGAAGGCCAATGAGTTCTAAAACAAAACATTCTCCATTTAGAAGAGTTGCCAGTCCTTTACACAATTATAAAGGGTGCTGTTTGTCTTACCTTATGTGAAGAGTTAGGTCAGTTGTGAGATGAAATGTGTAGAGAACTTGATCATTGGGTGGAAATTTAGATCTGTGCTTCTCAGGACTACATTGCTTTTTCTTCCTTTTTTTTTTTTTTACTTTTTTTTTTCTTTTGTTGGGAGTGGAAGTAGCTAACTCTTTATATTGTTACACGAGTCCAAGTGATAGCAATTCCTAATATTCAGCTAAGTATTTTATAATGGGTTAAAAGTGAGGTTGATTTGATAATAAACTAACATGTAAGAACAGAACTAGATAAAGCAGTGTATATTTTTATTGTAGAAGTGTAGTACCTAGAGGATGTTAAAAATAGATTTTTAACAACTTAATATAAAAATACAACCACTGCTGGACTTGTCTAAGTACCAGAGGAATTACCAACATTCTCTGCAGTGATACAAACCTCTTAGAAATGCCAGAGAATGTAGGTTATCCATATCATCACTGAAATTGTAACAGTACTGAACCCTAGTAAAGCAAGGAGGTATTACAAACACTTGTCAGGATGGGAAGCAGTTAATTTTAAATGGACATTCCTATACTTTGCATCAGATCAGTTTAGATTCATAGATTCTCTGAGTTTAAAGCCAGAAGGAACCTTTTTGATCATCTAATCTGATTTATGATACATAGCAAAAATCCTTAAACTTCTTTTTGCATGTCACTAATTCTGTCTTGAACTGAAATCCTCAAGAGACTCTGAATCAGGCATTCAATTTGATAGTTAGTTCCAGGAGTTAATCGACTCTTCTCCCTTTTAGATTCCATTTTTTCTTGTGATCTATTGAAAATTGCTATATTTTTTGTTGTTAAACTAAGTCTTTTGGTATTCTAATTTCTCCTCCACACTTACACATTGCAATCAATTTTCATCTCAAAATTCTTTCTGAGACTGGTTTCCTTATATCTCTTGCTGTCAAATATTTCTTAATATTTCTTTATTTCTCTGTACTTATGCTAGTGTTCACTTTAAAATGCAATCATCAATGCTGTAATAAGCTTCCCCATCTACCAGGATAAAAGTTCATATCCCTATTCACAAGTCTCTATTTGCAACTCTAATATGATGTTATTCTTTTTTGTTACAGCTTCAGTTTGGGAACTAATGTTGAAACACATGCCCACAATGAATTGGATCAACATTTTTCAGGAAGCAGAAACATGGTTTGTATTTTTTATGTTTTGGTGTATCATTTTAGATTTGACTTTTAAAATATTTTTCTTGGTTATTTCAGTCCATCAATTTTTTCATGTTATTTTGTGTGCCATATTTTTTTATTCCCACATTTGCTGTTGTGTGAATCCATGACTCAGTCAAATTGGTTATCACTAGTGGCTGTATATGCACCCATATCTTTAGGATGCATTTGAAAAGATCCCATAGGATAATGCTTATGTTTTGAGATCTATCAGCTGATTTTTAATCTATTTAACCTATTTCTTTTATAGATAATACAATATTGTTATTTTTGCTTAAGAAAAGTGTTCTTTCCTCATGAGAATGGCAAGATGGTATGAAAACCATAACCAAAGCTTCACAAAAGATTTAGAATTATACATATTTACAAGTCTTAGGTGCCTACAGGAAAGTATAGAATGAATTAAAAGTACTGCAAAGACAAATGTCTGCTTGTGCACATGGAAAGAGGTGCCTAATATTACTTGCTTTAAAGTTGACAACTGCCCACAGTTTTGCTGTGGCATATGTCTAGTATTGTGCTGGTATGAGCAGCTTAACACTTATAGATCTAGAAATGAGGGTAGATTAACCTCACAAGATTTCTGATATCTGGTATACATATGTTTTTATCCAAGCTAATTATTCTCTACTTCAAAAATGAAATAGGAAAATGTAGAAAACAGTTTATCTAATCTACCTCAGATAAATACTCAAGGATGAGATGGTTTTTTTATTCAATAATGATTTAGTCATACATAGATATCTACACTAGGTTGAGAGACATTGCCCTCTAACTGTTACAATACCTAAAATCTTTGAGAGCTCTGATGCAATACCCATGTTCTAAGTATGTTTACCACATGGTGATGAAAAAATATATTTAAAGGTCATGTTCTCATATCTATGTTTGAAGTAATAGTCTATAACCTGGAGCATTACAGAAGAAGGAAAAGCTCTTTTTGTCCCATCTTCAGCTTGACAGGGGACAGATCACTCCATATCTCTCCAAATTTGAGAATTTTCCCTCAAAATGTGTTAGCTAGGAAAAGTGACTTCCTCCAGATAGTGACTTCTTGGACAGTAATTTGGATTTTAATAAGCTCATGTACTTACTTTCTGTTCCTCAGTCCTTGACAGTCAAGCAACTGGAGGTATAGATATACTCTCATATATGATGGTAAAGATACATGATGCTTAGTAAATACAAATCTACAACTTGAAAGCTAACCCAAAATAGTAATTAGAGTTAAACAAAGAAAAAAAAAAAGTCAAACAGATGAAAACACACACATACAAATTCAGTTCACCATAGTTCCCAACTTAATTGTGCAAGCTGTTAAAACACTTACAAAATATTGGTAAACTGAACTCCATTTTACTTTTTATAGCCTGTTTTGCTGTGCACACGCTTGCTAGTTCATTTACATAGTAACGAGTCTCAGAGACCTAAAGCTTTTCATTTTCACTGAATACAACTTACAAGCATTATGCATGCTAAATTGGAAAGAGAAAGACTTCTGAAAAGAGAAAAAGAAAATTTTATATCTATGTGATATATTGTAAGACAATTTAAATTTAATCTGAAAATTTCTAGGTATTTGAAATAAGAGGATTGTGTGTATGTGCTACAGCTAAACAAACCCTTTATTGACAGGGTAGTGTCTACATATTATGATTTGCAGACTCCAGATAATTACTACACTGTCTACAATCTAGAAACATACATCTAGATTCTGTTTAAGGTGTAAACTCAATGGAGAAGATATGTTCATATACGCTGTCCCAGACAAAGCATTCCAAAACATTTTAATCTTTAGGAAAGTACTGATTCCTCTGTGAGAGAGGAAGACAAACAGAGCCCTTATGCTCTTCTCTGGTGGGGCCATCCTGATGAATGGAATTCACCAGCAACAGAGAGTAGAGGAGAAGAAAACTTTCTTTGCCATCCTGTAGGGAGCTCCAGAGCTTTCCTCTTTTATTCTAGCTCTAGTGAGCCATTTAATGGCACAGCTTGACAAGCAACTTAATGGATGCCAGTAATCGAGCAACGTAAGAAAAGAAACACAAGAGGGAATTTCATCAGCTGATAGTGCTAGAAACTCATCACTGAAATAGTCTTACATTGTTCTTATGCCCTTATTTAAGTAAACAAAAGGAAGCAAAACAAGAAGTTACAGTCGGTGTTATTGAGTTGTTCTTCTGAAAGAGTCACTGTTATTTTTATAAGTTTTCTCTAAAACATTTATTTTTCTTTTCTTTTTTTCTTGTGTCTTGTATAAAAATTAAATTATAAGTCACTATATTTCCATGGATGAAGACAGGAAATGTTCTATCCTCTATTTATTAAGCTGAGTTAACATATGTGTTGATGTAACATGACTGTAAAGATTTTTAAGATATTTTGCTCATTTTTATAGATTTTAATGGTGAAGTAAATACTTAACTACATATTTTATGTACATTTAAATATTTTTGCCCTTGGAGTTAACACTTTAAAATTTTTTCTGTGCAATGAGCTTACATTTAAAATCAGTTTAAAAACATTTCTGGAATTCTGAACATGCATACTATTCTACTATTGAAACAGTAATGTAGAATTACAGGTTATGTGTCTACATATGTCAAGTACATTAAATTTATCTTACCTTATTATTGTAAATCTGTTCAGTATAAATATAGGTACAGTTTTATATACTTATATCAAGGTGTTGGGATTTGTATTTTTTCATTCCCTTATATACATATGTATACTGCTTTTTATCAGAATGAAGTTTCAAGCAAGGCAGATTTGAAGCTTACCAGGTATACGTTTTTATGAGTAAAGATGGATAAAGTAGATGCCGAGAACCCTTCTTTTGGCTTTTACTGAATTAGGATCACATTGTGTTGATGTTGATTATATTACATTGATGATGATTATATTACAATCACAATTCTAAAAGTGTTCCTAAATTCACATTTGATAAAATCTCACCCTAAAAAGGCAGTGCATCAGACAACTTAAATAATAACATAATGGTGTTCATTAGTAAATAAAATAATGAAGGTGTATAATTGGAATATTTTACTCTGTTCATGGTCTATCTTAGCCATTTTGACTTTTTCATCTAACATATATTTCTTCATGTTAACATTTAATATAACATTATGTTGTCTAGTGAACTGAAATCATATCTTCCATAATTGTGATGATTTCTCTAATGCTTATCAGATATATTTTAACATGAGCAAGGATGTTTGCATGTATAATACATATTTCACTTTGCATTATTATCATCATCATCAGGTGATAAGTATACCATCCATTTACCATCCATTTACTCAGCACAACCATGGTGAACTTTTTACAATAAGTTATATGTAGCCTGTCATCACATCGAAGACTTGTATTCTCAGAATGTACTGTTGAGCCCAACAGTAATTTCTGTCACAAAAAAAAAGTCTTTTAAGAAACCGGATCTTTGCTCCAACTCTTACAAAACAAGTTTAGTTAGTTGGTGGCTTGTTTTGCAGTTTCCAAAATATAAAAATGTGTTTATTTCTCTACCACCTTTGTTTCTTTCTTCCCATTTCTCAGAAAAACAATTTAAGAAAGTCCCCTAATCTCCTTCAATGGTAAATACATTGGCAGGTGTCTTTTGAAGCACAAAAATATTCAATTTGTTCTGTTAAAGTGTTCAAAGATAAATATCACACATAGTATTTCTAGGTTGGAAGAGACCTCAAGATCATCGAGTCCAACCTCCGACCTAACACTAAGTACTCCACTAAACCATATCACTAAGCTCTACATCTAAACGTCTTTTAAAGACCTCCAGGGATGGTGACTCCACCACCTCCCTGGGCAGCCCGTTCCAACGCTTAATAACCCTTTCGGTAAAGAAGTACTTCCTAACATCCAACCTAAAACTCCCCTGTCGCAACTTTCGCCCATTCCCCCTCGTCCTGTCACCAGGCACGTGGGAGAACAAACCAACCCCCACCACTCTACAGCCTCCTTTAAGGTAACTGTAGAGAGCGATAAGGTCGCCCCTGAGCCTCCTCTTCTCCAGGCTGAACAAGCCCAGCTCCCTCAGCCGCTCCTCGTAAGACTTGTTCTTCAGACCCCTCACCAGCTTGGTCACCCTTCTCTGGACTCGCTCGAGTACGTCCATGTCCTTCCTGTAGCGAGGGGCCCAAAACTGAACACAGTACTCAAGGTGCGGCCTCACCAGAGCCGAGTACAGGGGCACAATCACTTCCCTAGACCTGCTGGCCACACTGCTTCTTATACAGGCCAGGATGCTGTTGGCCTTCTTGGCCACCTGAGCACACTGCTGGCTCATATTCAGCCGACTATCAACCAATACTCCCAGGTCCTTCTCGGCCAGGCAGCTTTCCAGCCACTCATCTCCCAGCCTGTAGCTCTGCTTGGGGTTGTTGCGCCCCAGGTGCAGGACCCGGCACTTGGCCTTGTTGAACTTCATACAGTTGGCCTCAGCCCATTGCTCCAGCCTATCCAGATCCTCCTGCAGAGCCTTCCTGCCCTCGAGCAGATTGACACACGCACTTAGCTTGGTGTCATCTGCAAACTTACTGAGGGTGCACTGGACGCCCTCATCCAGATCATCGATAAAGATATTAAAGAGGACCGGCCCCAGTACCGAGCCCTGGGGGACACCACTAGTGACCAGTCTCCAACCAGATTTGATTCCATTCACCACAACTCTCTGGGCCCGGCTATCCAGCCAGTTTCTAACCCAGCGAAGCGTACGCCAGTCCAAGCCCCGAGCAGCCAGTTTCTTGAGGAGAATGTTGTGGGGAACGGTGTCAAAAGCCTTACTGAGGTCAAGGTAAACCACAGGTGTCCTTTGAAGCACAAAAATATTCAATTTGTTCTGTTAAAGTATTCAAAGATAAATATCTCTAGCAAGAGTTCTTATAAGAGATCTACACTAGAATAACAAATGTTTGAATAGATTCAGGTAGTCAGCTGTGTTCAAATCAACACAGCTTAAGACAACCAGACAGTGTAAGGCTATCTCAGTTTAGTACTTATTCAGTACCTAGTTCATCTACCGAGCTACTTGTAAAGGGAGAAGAGATGGAGGGCTCACATTTTGCAACAAAATACATTATTTTATTGAAACTTATATTTAGACTGAAGACTTCAACCTCAATATAATAGCATATTTGCAGTGAAAGGCTGGGGTGGGGAAGGAGGGTGCAGAGGGAAAGAGGAAATTGACAAAAAAAATGGTGATCACAACTGGGCTCCAAACAGAGTGACATTTTTTCACCATAGAGATTATAGAATATAACTAGTACTTACAGCAGTCCTACTGGCTGGACCATTTTTCACATAACTCTGTTCTAGGCTGACTACTGCTTTGATTCTAACTTAAAAAAATAATAAAAAATAAAGTAAAAAAGTAGAATACTAATAATGTTATGCAGAAAATACGTGCATGACAATAACAGAGTGAAAAAAATATTTAAAAAAAAGAAGAAAAGGAAAAGAAAAGAAAAATAACAGAAACTTCAGTATTTAATAAGGTAAGGAAATAGCAGTATTAATACCACACAGACTTACTACATTTGACATATCAGGCATAATTAGGAAGTAATACTAACATTTTATTATCAAATCCCATTCTGTGGGCTGGAAAGAATCAAATAATTTTAGGCAAAAAAAAAATAATAATTGTCACCAGTAACACTGCCATAATTGGATAGACATAAAGTCAATAAGTAGTTAGAAGGTTATTATACCTATGTATATTTGTATATGTGTGTGTTACATACACTGATGTGTACATATACACACACACGTGTGTGTGTGTACTTTTCCTGTTTAATTATTATTGCGATGTAACTTGAATTTCCAGAGATCTTAAGAAATTTGGCCACCCTAAAGTAGGGATGTATACATGATCAAGACTGTATTAATCCTACATTGACCCAAACTTGGCAAAACATAATATAACAGGTTTTAAAAACCTTTCTTTTTCTGCACATAAAGAAAGTGTATGCTGTCCACAAAAAAAGTTATCTGGCAATACATTGTTCACAAGATGAACAGGACATCTAATAAAAAATACTCTGATAGAAGGACTGTCCACAAAATAGATGCATTTTCAAAGTAAACAGGAAGATTCTGTGGGAAAAGAAGTTAACCTTGTACAAGAATCACATAACTTAATCAGGTGGAAAATCATCAGCATTGACCATAACTAAAAATGCAGGTGGATCTGCCCCTGCATTGAGACTGTAATAGGATGAAACACAGACTTTGGAATACTCTACTGATATGTGCAGATATCCTTTTTCTTCACAGTGAAGTATGTAGAATCGCTCATTCTGATGTGCTTCTGCTTAGATAAGTGTTACTTTCTTTTCATTAAAATGAGTTACAATACAATATCTGACAGAAAGGTCCATTGATCTTGTTTGGCTGGGCCTTAGGAAAATCAGTCAGAGAATCAATAATAGGAGAAACAATTATTAATTTTTTTCCTGAAAAGTATACAGAGATCATTTCAAAATTTTCAGGTTTGATCCATTCAAAAATATAGTGACCAGAATACATTCAAAATCAGCATCACGTTGGGTGTAAGAAAAGCCTAAAAATCCACTGTATTAATAATTTACTTCAAAAAGGCAGATGGCTTACAAAGTCAGGGGGTCTGATAAAAAGAAATTCAAAAGAATGATTAAAAGGGTAAAATTTTGTAGAACTACAATTCAATACAATATACTTTGTTACAGTAGTTTGAACATTGTATATTAAATTAGGAAAAAAAATAAGAAGCCAAATGCACAGTTAAACATCAGTGTAAAGGAGCATGTTCAACAAAACCTGCAGTGTAAAAAATAGAAGTTGCAACTAGATGAAGAAAATTGAATAAAATTAAATAAAAACTCTGACTAAGATCAGGTGCTATTCACCTGAAAGTTCTAAAGAAATCAGTGAAATATTGAATTACTTAATTTGCTCAAGGTAAGAAATCTAATTATTTTTTTTAACAGGTCTCTGAGTGGTATCCAGGTAACAAGAGACCAAGAAACACGGCACCTGCAACAGTCAAATTAGGAAAAACTTTAATACAAATTGAAGTTAGCAAATACATGGATAAATATTTAAACAGCGAGGAGTCCCATAACTGAGGTGTTAAACAAGAATGTTTGTAAAATGATTTATGTTAATAAACCAAACATCCTTTATCAGAAATATATGTTAATAAACCATAAATATATATGTTAATAAACCAAAACATCCTTTATCAAAAGGATCTCTTACAGACTAACCTATCATGAAGTTTATGATGGTAGAGGGAAGATAATTTCATGGATTCATTTGATTTAAAAGTGGAATGCAATTGTTGAAGTGGTTAATTTTCATGTTGTTGACTTTGGAGTTCCACAGAAATCAGTGCTCAAACACCTACAGCTCAAAATATGCATAAGCAAAAGTAAGTAAAAGCAAATGTTTACTGTGAAGAAGAATCTGACAATACTGAATAACCAAATAACAAAATGGCACTAACAGAGCAAAAGAACATTAAAAGAGTTTCTTTTGTTCCTTTAAAACTTCCTTTCTTTTCCCTCATTCATTCTAGTTTTGGAGCTATAATTTTCTTTCAGGAAAAAGATGCTTTTAGGAAAAAATAATAATAATTAATTTTTCAAGAAAGGTGTTATTCACCTAAAGGTTTTCTAACAAGTTCGATGTTTTCTCACTTATTCTATTTATTTTGAGGATGCAGTTATTTGGTTTTGTTGTTTGTATTTTTTTCCTTTTTATCTCTAAGACGTATTTTACTTTGTTATGACTTTTGTATTTTGTTTGCTATACAAATGGAGCCTATATAAAACTCAGTTTGCTCCATTTCCATTTACTGGAATAACTTGTCCTTCCAAACTGAAAAGATAGTAATTCATTTGTTCATTTTTTTCCTTCCCAGCTTTAGGAAAGTGGTTTAGGAAAGGCATGCTAGGAAAGTGGTTAGGCAACATGGGGAAGCTGTGACCCAGTGCCAGACAAACAAGATATATCAGTCTAGAGCCTATTGACAACAGAGAGCTAAAGAGTTGAGGTCCTTGTCTGTATTTCCAGCTATTAACATTTTTTTTAATGACGTTTTAGTTGTGCTCCCTCTCTCTGTGTGAATTCTACATCTATTTCTGTAAAAGAACTGATATCTAGTGTGGTGGAAAAACCACCATGGACAATCTGTTGATCTGCCTGTCTACCTCAACTATCAGGAGTGAGATGAATGTTTGAATCTCCATGGGTAGAGAAGGGCATATAATCCTGCACTCTCCCTTTTGAGTGTTTAAAATATTCCCTGAAAGCCTACAGAGATTACTACAGAGATTACTATCTACTGGTAGATACATACTTCCTATGTTACATAATACTCAAGAATAGTAAGGCCTGGATAGAAGAGTGTTAAGTGTCTAAACTACATTTAAAAAACACTTCAGAAAGCTCTTGATTCTGATTCATCTGAATCCAGAGTTGCTATTCTTCTCATCATCTAAAGAAGAAATTTGAGAGAGTATTTGATTGCTATTTCTTCTCATTTAACATTTTGTTTTGTAAACTCTCTGCTATGTTTTGATTTCTGTCACCAGTACAATGGCAGTTACTAGTAATTCTACAGCCAGATGTTTACTTGGTGTAAATCAGTACATAGCTTTAGAGAAACACGATGATTTACATGACCTGAAGTTTCTGCCTGTCTTTGGTGTTTTTCTCGGAGTTGTACTAGCAATTAGGAACAGAAAATAGCAGTGAAACTAAAACCTTAGCACGAGAGAGAAAAAGTGAAAAAGATTTTGCTGATATGACTCACTAAGAACTTATATCATGCATTGATTCAGGAGATAACAGTGAATATAAAGGATTTTCTTTTAATTTACAAAATACATTCATTATCCTCAATCCATTCAAACAGAGATGCCTTACAGGTTCATATGGGTATTGAGAAAGGAAGATATCAATGTCATCTTCACAATATTTTTTTAATTAGGATTTTCTTTAAATGGTACATAAACCATTAATGCTTTTTAACATGCAAGACACAAACAGGGTCTTGAACCTGCTGTAACACTTGGAAAGCATTTTAGAAAAGCAGAAAATTTTAATTATTAAAAGGTTACATAGGTGGTTCTGCTCTGTTTGTCCATAACACTCTCAATATGGCATGATTGTCTCTGGATTCTAAAACCCAGCAGCAGCAGCAACAGCAAAATGTGTCACTAACACACTAAACCAAGGTGCTTTCCAGCAGTCAGCTAACTGGAAAATTGTAATAAAGTGTAAAGCATGTATTGTGGTCCCATATGATAACAGTCTATGCCAGCACCTCCCTTGCTGCTTCCTGATTTGTTACATTTCTCCTTCCACAGCCATTGGTATTCATAAACTGATCTCACACATTCTGGTATTTCAGTCAATTTGAACATTGTTTTACATGAAATAAACACAGTATTTCAGGTCTAATCACCTTTCTTTTTATGTCCTTTACTGTTAATGTATGGCCCTGTGATTATAGAATACCCAGTCATAATGATAAAGGGTTGAATCATGTTGCCTATAATTTATATAAACTACATAACCATGTGAAAAAAAAAATCAATACTCTGTGCTGTATTATCTGTTACCATGACTGCCCTCACGGCAGCTGCTTGGTTGCAATTCTTTAACTAATCTGGAGGTTTAAAGTTAAGCATTAACATTCCAGCATTCCCTGATGAAGTAGATGAGTACCCAAATCCAGAATTCTCAAATCACAGCTAAAGAAATAATTATCTTTTCAGGGTAAAATACAGTAACAATTGTATGTCACTCAGTGAAAATATACATATTCAGAATGAAGCATAAAAGAGAAAAAAAAAAAAGCTGAAGAGATTATATTTTTTTAGGTAGATGTAACTTGCTTTGATAGAAAAAGGTGAGGTTATACCTGACCACAAATGATACACTTTTTACATTTTATGGTTTTGAACAGGTGCCAGGGAAGATGCTTCTTATCATGTTATCAAATGTACTTACAGGTGCAATAAGTTGTTGCTCAGAGTTTTAACCTCAGAGCAAAAGTACTGACCTGGCCGTGACCTTCCTAATATAAAAGCTGAAGAGACCGTGGGGGTAGTGGTACTGCAGCAACAGCTGCAGGGACCATGGAAGAGACCACAGTGGTGGTGGTACTGCAGCAACAGCTTGACAACTTTACTGCTCAACAGCTGAGTCTTTTGTTTTGTTTTGTTTTCCCCATATCTTTCCATTTGGTTTGAATTATTCCATCTTGCTTAGATTCAGTAAGTGGGCTGTGTTGCATCCAGCCTTTTCCACATTAGTCCTGAGATTTTTACTTTTAAATATCAGATTGAGCATTTTCAAACTACTTATACATTATCTTCAAGAACAGATTCATTACCTTTTTTCACATCCTTATGTAATTTAACTGACCTTGAGAGCGTGGTCATGTCGATCTGCTTAATCAAGAATTGGCAAATAATATAAATGACACAGAACCCAAAAGTACTAAATCTATCCCATTGACACCTTAGTCACCTTCCTATACTGAAGAGCACTGGAGCTTGAAAATAGCCCTCAAAAAATTGCAAAAGCAATAAGAAACCATTGTTACTACTGTCCATTTTGGCATATTGTATAGAATGATAATATTGATTTGTGTACTGCAATTATGAAAAGAGGCTGCCTTTAACTCAGATTATACATGGAATTTGTGATAATATAACAAAAGACTTTTTCACTCCTACTGGGAGTATGGCACTGCAACATTGCAACAAACTTGACACCTTCATGTCATGACCACTTTGAGATGCAAATTTCTAAATTATGGGGCAGTTTCACAACACTTTACTGACTTCAGCAAGCATTGTCATCATTTTGAATGACTTAGCAATAACATATGTAAAGCACATGGAAACTGAATGAGACCAAGATCATCTTTCTTGGATTTATAGTCATGAAGTATTCTGGATAAACCAAAATCTAATTTAGGTAGTGCAGCGTACAGTAATACCATTCTAAGAAATCTATAGAATGTAGTAATAAAGAAATTTATAGTGGAATGTAACTCTTGTTTGCAATATAGAAATGTGAGTACAATGTAACTCATGGGTTATGCTTTTCTCTGTATAGGGTTTTGTTGGAATAAAAGCCTGAAGACACAATTGTTAATCACTGCTATATTCAGTGCTTGTGCCAGTTTTGAATTAAGTTCTCCATCTCCATTTTAAAGAAATTAGCATGCTTTCGTGCTACTCTATTAATTGCAAAATCAATCAAAGAAGCTTTTCATTCTTTTCCTTTTTTAAGCCAGAGACATTCTGAACAAGCAAAACAAAGAGATGTTCTCTTTTGTTTTGCCTTTTTTATTTCATAGGTTGTTCATTGTCCACTCTAAACTTCTTTTGCTCTTTTTGTGGAAAATGGAGATAGTTTTGCACAGAGAAACCACACTGCTTTCTGCATCTTCAGTGAAAGATAGTCAATAACTACTTTCTGCACAAGGATGAGTAATACCTCCATCATTCTTCACAGAACTAGAAAAACCTGTTCAACATAGCCATTTCACCATTTACACTGTAAGCTATATGCGGCAAAGGAGAAAGAAAAAAAAAAAAAAAAGTGGCTAGAGACAACTTTGAAAAACAATAAATAAATCAGTTTAGATTCTAGACAATTTTCTATCAGTGCCTCAGATTTGATCTTACTACTCTCCATATTCCTAAGTGTACATGTCAGTTTTGGTCATCTGTTAAGCAGATACAGTCTGGAGTTTCCTTACTTAATGGTGCTGTGTAGCTTAAGCTGGTAGCTATTCTCAGAGTAAACCTAATCAGACACCATTAAGCTGATGCTGATGCTTTCTGTTTAAACTTGATGATTGTCATATACAGTAATTTTGAGATTAGACTACACACTATAATGAAACTACATCCCCTTCCACTTTCCATTAAATAAAGGTATCCAAATATCTCTCCCAGCTGACAAAATTCCCTAAGCACTAAGATCTCTCCAAGGCAAGAAAACTTATCTTGTATTCCATAGGTTTGCTGGGAGCCAGAAAGAAAGAAAATGCTTTTTCCATAGCTTCATGGTTAGAGCACGTACATACTAAAGGTAATGTCTATCACTCTGGTCTCCGCAGTGTTACAGGAATTGAACTGTGCGTGTTGTCTCATATGAAGAGACTGAAGAGTTCTCAAAACAAAGGCCATAAGCCAGACTTCTTCTCATGGATTTTCCTAATCAGTTACTAGAGGGTGCCGTTTATTTTGCCCATTGCTTCAAGAATAATAGATCTTGTAGCTGTACCTGCACAGCTAAAAGTTCCTTGCAAGGAAGAGTGGTGGAAAGGGTCTTTTGTGACCTAGAACACAGGAGCAGCCTCTTCTCAGGCAGATCTTTATCCTTTGAATGGAGTGAATTTCATCCACATCCATCATCAAATTTGTGAATGGTTAGCACAGGGATATTTTGCTTATTTTGTGCCCAGTTCTGAAAGATGTAATTCTCCTCATTTTCCTAGGATCCCAGTAATTTTATAGTCATTTCTAGAATATACCACAGAAACGAAGCCTCTAGATGTTATAAACTATTCAACATTGTGGTAAATACAATCCGCCGTGTCTTTCAGTCCACCGGGTTAACAAATCCAAGGAACTCTAGGTGTTCTTGAGCACCATCTAGTGGCATTTTCATGGTTTACCAATATACAGATTTAGAACTCAACTGTCACAATTCTTCTTAAGATTGAGACTGATTTAAAACAAGATCATGTCATGCAATGGTTTTCATTTCTATTGATTCTAGAGAGTCTTGGGATTTTTTTTCCTAGCTATTCAAGTGAGTAAAGAACCTCGACCTATTATGATATTATGCTGGTCTGTTTCCACAATGTCTAT